>NW_028301003.1:3835000-4135000 GCF_049000335.1 Polistes dominula
TTAACGTTGACAATTTATTAATAATTAATTGATCAATTAATTATTCAAGATAAATTCTTTAATATTATTATCGTAAAATAAAATTACACTTGACAATGTATAATATATTAAAATTATTAAAAATATCCTACGCGCGTAAAAATTGTTTATATTATTAACGAAGACAAAGCTTTATTTTTCTATTTTCTTTAATTATATATTTATTTATTAACCAGAACAAGAAGAAGAGAAAAAAAGTAATATTCATAAAAGATTGAATACATACAAAGAGTGGGAGATAGAAAAAGATAGAAAAAGATAAAGATAAAGATAGAAAGAGAGAGAGAGAGAGAGAGAAAGAAAGATAAAGTTAAAGTTAGATTAACCTAATTAATAATTAATAAATCTTAAGAATATAATAATCTCGTTAGAGCGAGGGGAATACAAGAGAAAAAACACTTGCATCATATATTGGCTGTTAGCGAATGATAATTGACTAAATCATACGCTAACTATAATCACACTTTCTATACTAATCGAATACTCGCGTTTATGTTTATTACTCTTATCATTAATTCATGATTCTCCCTTAATCAATAACCTATATATATATATATATATATGTGTAGCATATGTTCTGGTAATTATGACAGTGACATATTTAACTTAAAATTTATACAAATTTATTTGCAGATTTTATTCAATCATTTGAAATAATTAATATTATAATAAATATATATAGTTTAGTTTTGTCATTGTCATAATTATCATCATTATATTTACTATTACGCAGTTTAGTATTCCATATATACCTGTTGAACATATACATACATACATATGTGGAACTTGGAATTAAAATTAGGATTATTAGAACAGGAGTTATTCGAATTAAACAAACTATTACAACGTAATAGAAAAAAGAAATCTATGTCGAGTTATTATAAATTTATAATGAGCTTTGTTTTATTTTTAATTATCATCTAAGCTCACTATAGTTTAATTATTTATTTCATTAATTCATAATTCATTAAATCATTCAATGTTTTAAAATCCATTTGTTTTTAACTTGTTTAAACTTACTCCCATTACTATACTTTATGTATTGGTTTATATATGTATATATTTTAAATATTTATTATAGATATAAATATATACATAAATTATTTATGCGTGTGTTGTGTGTGTGTGTGTTTGTAAATATTTAGTATGCACGTATTTATAAGTAATATTTATTATTTAATATTTAATATTATTATTTTATTTTTATTTCTTTTTTTTAATTTGCATTAGATATATAAAGATAGGCAAATAGGTAATTAGGTATGAGAAAAAATGAGTTGTTAAAAATTAGATAATTATACTAATCTCGATTGAACAATAAGCTTTCATTAATTTAATTTATTCATCGTTCATTAATACGATTGAATATTTTCTTTCATTTTTTTTTTACTTTTCTGAATTTTTCTTTTTGTCTTTTTTCTTAGGATTTAAATAATTCGAGAACGTTTGTTTATTATAATACAAATATTTAATTTGTAATCATTACCCTAATCACACACACGCGTAAATAGTTGTATGCGTTTTATTATGTTCTTTAATTATTATTATATTAATTAATCATCATCATTATTATTATTATTATTATTATTATTATTATTATTATTATTATTATTATTATTATTATTATTATTATTATTATTATTATTATTATTATGTATTTTTTTTAAATATATTTGTTTTTTTTTATATGTAGAAGAATCGAGTAGAAAGATTTTTGTTTCTTTTTTTATTTTTTTATGTCGCAGTTGCTAGTCATTTAATTGTTAATTCTTTTTTATTTTTTGTTTTTTTTTTGCATCACAAACAAATAATTATTTAAAATAAATCAGATGAAATGGATTATGAATTAGATTAGATTTTTCTTGGGTCATTTAATAGGTCATTGTAGTTTTTATTATTTTTTTTTTTTTTAATGTAAGATTTATTAGTCAAATTATTAATTTTATTTATTTATTTCTTTTTCAATTCATTTGTTTTGAACGATAATCATATTATAAGAGAGAGAAAAAAATTTAGAATTAGAATATTTCTAATTCACTTTTTACGTTAAAGAAGAAGAAGAAGAAGAAGAAGAAGAAGAAGAAGAAGAAGAAGAAGAAGAAGAAGAAGAAGAAGAAGAAGACAAATATTTTATAGAATATTAGATTATTTTTGTAAAAAACAAAATTTTTTTTCTTTTTTTTTTTTTAATTTATTTAGGAATAATTTCAGATAACGTAGTTTAATTTGATGAATATTTAAATATATATACATTTTAAAGGTCCCTTTTTAGAAACTTTGTTCAACGTATTATTATTATTATTATTATTATTATTATTATTATTATTATTATTATTGGCACTAGTTAAAGAAAAATTTGTTAATGTTTTATTTTTATTTATTTTTTTTTCAAATTGTTCTGATTGATCTATCGATGTTAATTATCGTAAACAAATAACTCGTTTTAATTTTTTATAATATCAATTTAAACAAAATTTAATTAATATCTAATACACGATTCAAATATTTTTTTTATTTTTTCGTTTTCTAATCATCGTCAAGTATCTAATACTCATCAATATTTTTTTTTTTAATCATAATCATCACATATTTTAAAATAATTTTAATTTAATGCCTTTTAAACACACGTTTAGAAAAAATTCTAATCTCTCTCTCTGTTCAATTTTTATTTTTATTTTATTTTATTTTTTTAATTATTTATTTTAATAATAGTTAGTTTTATATATATGTATTTTTTTTATTGGTTATTCCTTCCATTCTTTTATTTATTTCAGAGTAAATAGATAAGTATAGTATAATGATAAATATAGTAAATAATTTATGGTAAATAGTACAATAGTTGCGATAGACCGTTTTTTTTTATTTTTTTATTAATTTCTTTTTTTTTATTCTAAAATCTAATTGGTGTTCGTACGTTGTTCCCCTTTTTACACTTTTTTTTTAATTTCTGTTTCAATTTAATTTAACTTTTTTTGGTTCCGATTAAATATACTTCGTGTTTTTTTTTCATTTTTTTTTTTTTCGTAAATATCCAATTGGATTAATTTTTACAGTAACAAACTAGTGTACAAGGTGTCTCGAAAAAAAAACAAATTATAATATTAAGAATGAAAAAAAAAACAAAAAAAAACACATTGTAGAAATATTTCTGTATTTGTTTTTTTTCGACAACACCCTGTAGATGTTAAATCATCAAATTGTTAAATAAAAACGCGAATAATTTTAATTTATCACGCGTCGCGTATACATTTGGATTATTTGGTAAAAATTACGGATTTTACAACGCGTCCTGTTTCTTTTTTTTTTACTGAAATAATATTTTCGTCATTATTTGTTTATTTAATTTTATTATATATATATATATGTCATAAACGTAATGTAGTATTGTTGAAAATATTATAGTTGGCACAGTGTTGATTGTGTCGTCTAATTAAAACGGTAATGCATGTTTGTTATTTAATTCCTGTATTTATTTATTATTTATAGATTTTTTTTTATTTTGTCTTTTTCATTTTTTAAACTATCTATCAGCATTTTCCTGCATAGACCCTGTTTGAATTTCTAATCAAATTCACACCGATAACGTTTTAGGAGATAATTTTTTTAACGCGTGTCCCGTTTCATTATTATTATTTAATGTTTGTTGAAAAAATAATTTGTAAAAAGGGTTGAATTTTATTGAGGAGGGATTACTCCACTCCTCTACTCCACAATTTAATTTTGTTTTATTTTTATTGTTTCGAATTTGTTTAAAATTGGATGTGTCTATAAGCAAGGCCGCGAGATATTATAGTTTTTTTTTATATTAGGAAATAGTTCAAGTTATTAGAATATTAGAAAAATGGTTTTAATCGTGATTTCAAATACTTGTAAGTGTTATATTTTATATATAAAGGTATATATATACCTTTATGCATATATATATGTATGGTTAAAATACACTTACGCGTTATGTTCAGTATTTTCTTAAATAATTTTTTTGAATACAATTTTTAATCGTCAGAGAGCTCTTACTATTTAATACAAAAATTAATAAATTTATAAATTAGTAATTTAATTTAATAATTTCAAAGTTAAATAATACATCAAATCTAACAAATGAAAATTATTGAAATAATTTATTATTATTAAATGAATATATAATTTTCCTTTTTTTTTTTTTAAATGAATACATTTATAAATTAAATAAATTTATTTCGAAGTAAAATAATACATCAAAATCAAACAAATGCATATTATTGTAACATTTATTACTCCTGTTTGTTTTTTATTTGTTTTTTATTTTTTTAAATAATTTAAATATTTAAATAATCTCATTTAATCAATTAATACTACTTGCAGTATCATTTTTTTTTTATATTAAATAATAAGAGCTTTTTTCTGACGTATTCTTTTTGTTTCTTTACGCGTATGTGTTTTCTCGTTAATAATATTCTCATTTCTTTTCATTTTTTTATTTATTTTACGCTAATAATAATAACTTAATACCTTAAACAATTGGAGATATGTATCGAATATACAATACAATGAGAAATATTATTCATAAATATTTATCAACAACCCTATGTAACCGGGTGTCTCTATGAGCGTGTTCTTTTTTTTTATTTAACAGGAAGAATGTTTTTTTTCTTTTCCTTTGTTTTTTTGTTTTTTTGTTTATACGCATAAGAAAATATAAATACTTTAAATATAATTCGATACACATATGAGAAAGTTTCAAAAAAAATAAAAAGTTTATCGTCACACAGTTAACTCAACATACGCGAATACATACACACACACACACACACACACACACACACACGACAGAGACGAGTTCCTATAAAAATCATCTTGATTATTATTATTAATTATTAATATTATTATTATTATTTGAAGAGAAGAGTAAAAGTCATCATTTGCATTAACATTTGTTTTTCATTTCTTTCTTATTTTTGTTGTATTGTATGTTTTTTGTTTGTTTATTAGTTTGTTAGTTAGTTTGTTTAATTTTTAATATGATACTACAATTCTAGAAGAAGGAAGTAGAAAAATATAAAATAAAAATTATATAAAGAAATATATATATATATATATATTATATATATATATTATATATATATATTATCGTAAGAGTGATGGTTACTTTTGTTTTCTTTTGTTTTTTTTTTCCTTTTTTTTTATATTTATAATACATATCATTAATATTTGCTACCAACCCTAATTTTAACTGCGAGAAAAGAGAAATCAAATCTTTCGTTCATTACCATCATCGTTTACAAATCTTTTTTTTTTTTTATTATTATTTAACTTTTTCCAATAATTTTTTAAAACTCGCAATTATTATTTGTTTCTTTTTTTCTTTCCTCAAATTTTTCAAATACTTTTTGCAAATCGTTGATAAGATTTAATTGAAATTATTAATTGTTTTTAATAGTTGTTGTAGAAATTAATTTGATAATAATTATTAATAATATTTATTATTTATATAATATAATAATAATCCTATTTAATTAATTGTTCTTTTTGTTTATTAATATTATTATTATTATTAATATTATTATTATTATTATACGTTTTTTTACTTATTTCTCTTTTTCATGAATTATATATATATATTTTATACTACTATAATTGTGTACCAATAATAATAATTTAAATAACTACAATAATACGTACACCCCGTATAAACAATCAAATGAACGAATGAAAAAGATTGCACAGGGTGTAAAGGGGTGAGTTTATCTGAAGTTAGAGGGAAAAATATTTCATATTATTATTATTTTTTTTTCTGTTTGAAATATTTTGATGTCTCTTGTTGATTTCTCGTGCACAAAATACTGTTGTTTTTTTTTTATTTCTTGTTGTTGTTGTTGTTGTTGTTGTAATAGAAAAAGTACACGTATTGCACGAATATATATATACGAAGAATATAGAAAGAAAATTTATTCAAAATATAATTATACGTATATATATATATACGCGTGTGAGTATATTTGTCTATATAAATAAATATATGTATATATATATATATATATATATGTATTTGTTTATATATAGGATGATCTATTTAATTAAAATTTACTAGGATTATTAAAAACATTTGCAGATTCTTTTTTTAGTTTTATTTTGAGATTGCATTATGAGATTTTTATTTAATATTAATTATAATAATAATAACAATAGTAAAAAAAAAGATTGCAAATGTTTCACTTTATTTTAGAAACAATTTTTTTAAATGAAATCATAAAAATGTTTAATCTAAAAATTGATTAAAATGAATTATTTAAAGTATAATAAATATTTGTTTAAATTTTCTAAATGTTTATATCCTGTATATATACATATACATAATATACATATTTGGATAAGATCCAAAAATCGGTATCATTATCATTTACATAAACATATATTATATATATAATATATGTATTTAAATATATAATACAATGTACGATATATATAATTATATACTAAATAAATATATATAACGTACATGTATAGAGTATGTAAATGTATTATGTCAGAAAGAAATTTTCATATTCCTTTTTTTTATCTTATTTTTTTTATCTTATTTTTTTTTATCTTATTTTTTTTAATCTTTTTGTTTTCCATATTTTAAATAGGAATGAAGAATAACTTAAGTTAGAGAATTTTTTTTCGTAGATAAAATACGTGTGATTATCATTAAATACAATTAATTAATTAATTAATTAATACTCAGTATCTTGGAAAAAAATAATATAGGACACTATTTTTACGTATCATATTTGTGTATGAGATAATAATCATGAACAATTATTCATTATTATTATTACTTTGTTTGTTTTGTTCTTAACGTAATAGTAGATCAAGATTTATTAAACTAATTTTAAGTCGGTCCCCAAAAATAATCCTGAAGTAGGACCCACAGGATTGTTAATTATAAATCATTGGAATTATTATTGATTATTATTCATCCACAGCCAGTTGGAATTGTTCCTGACCTAATTAAACAAATTCAAATTATAGAAATATCAAATCGTGATTATGTTGATTATTATTAATAATACTTTGTATGCGGGATTTTTTTAAATTAATTTGTAATAATTTTTAATATTTAATTGTATAAGTTTACTTAATTTCAATGCAATCGTAAATGTGAAAATAATTCATTTGTTAAAATTGATTTAATATTTAATTTTGATTTATTGTTTTTTCTTATAATAATAAATTAATTATATTAATAACTATATTATTTAATATAAAAAAAATAATAGAAAAATTATATTAATATATAATTAATTATATTAATAACAAATCAATATTCATGTTTATGAATTAAAGTTAATTTAAAATTTAATTCTTTTTTCTTTTATTTTTCTTTTCATAATAAGTCAATATAAAAAAATTAATTATTTTGTTAATTTTGTAAAATTAAAATTGTTCGAAATAATTTCGGTTATATAAAAAAAAAAAAATACTAATTCATAGTTTATAAGGGATTATAAATGCATCTTTGGTTTAAACTCGGAGACAATTAGTAAGAGATTATAGTTAAGCATAGAATAATCTTTTTGGGGGTATATAACTATAGTTAGATAAGATCTTGTTAAAATCAACACAAACATAGACATACACAAACATACATGGAGATAGAACACATAGATGTGAACAGATTTACCACAGAGTAGTAACATAATCCCGCATATAAAGAGTATTATAAGATGAAGATTTAAATGGAAAATCCTGAAGCTTACTTTGCAAGTACGCCGCTAGTTCACGATCCTCAGCTGACAAAGCTAATTGCCTAGGTGTTTGACCGTGTCTATCCTTCAATGTTAAATTTGCACCACCTGCTACTAGCATACAACAAATTGAACGTTTTTTATATTGCGCTGCTTTGTGTAAAGCCGTTTGACCCCTGGAAAAAAAGAAAACAAAAATTACCAAAAAAAACCCTTGACGCAACCCTGACGCAACAATAAATAAACCCCTCAAAATTAATATATTTATTAATTTAATAATAAATATATAAAACCCTAAATAAACCCCTTTAAAAGTTTCCCATATAAATTTGTTCTTATCGTGTTGTTAATGATATATAACCCTTATTATAATTTAAAATCATTTGTTTAAATAATCAAATTAATAATGAGTGAAAAATTAATGTAATTGATAGATGAACGTACTTATCATTGTCAGCAATGTCAAGAATCGTTGGTGGTGCACTGGCAATAAGATATCTAACGATATTCTTATGACCATATCTCGAAGCCAAATGCAAAGCAGTTTGTCCAGTAGTGTCGATTGATAAAAGTGAATATCCTTTGTTATGTAATTCCTTAAGGGCAGATAAATCACCTATCTTAGCAGCCTTCAAAATACCATCAGAAGTCTTCTCGAGTAAACCGGTACTGAAGGTATGAACCTCAGAACTCAACCCAAAAAGTCTATCACGTGGACTGCAAAATAAATCGTAGACAAAACATTTTATTTAATTTTTTAAATATTTGGTCAATAAAATATTATTAAATTATTTTATATAATTGCAATTAATTTTGATTTAATTTAAACACGTGTGTATCTAAAATTTGATAAATAAATTTTGAAACAAACAAAAATATATAAAATAAAACAAAATATAAAATATATAAAATATAAAAAAAATATATATATATAAACACATAAAAAATATAATTTACCTGATAAAGGTGTGAGAAGATTGATCAGCTGTTCTATTTACATTAGATGAGGTCATCGATTTAGACGAATTACCATCCTGTTTAGGAGTTGTTTGTTTCCTTTCATCATAATCTTCTTTAATTTCTTCTTTAATTTTCTTACGTGTTCCTACATTAACAGATTTCTGCGATTGGTTTTCCACCTCTTTGGCCAAGTTAGAATTGTTAACATTAGATGATGGTGATGGTGATGCTGTTAGTGGTGATGACAGTCGTTTAGTTTCAGATTGAGATTTGGTATCAGCATTGGTCGATGACACTTGTTGTTGTTCATTCTGTGGTTGAACTTTAGCAGGATTGGTGACTTCTGCTTGATGATTTTCTTCTTGTTGTTGTTTAGATGAAGTCTGATCACTCGTAGGTGATGATGGTGGGCCTGCTTTTGTCATGGCTGGCTTTTCTCTTGGACGTTCTTCGCTATATCACACGTTCTTTCTATTAATCTAATGATAGGACATCATTACCATTCGAATTGTCATTAATTATCAAACAATTGACAAAAAAGATAATACAATTTTACAGACAACAGGATTTTTCATTATCACGCACGTGCATTTGGTTTCTTTTCATTTTTCTTTTTCTATCAAATGTAACATTTAACACACATCAATTATGACAATTTAAACATATTGTTAACAATTCCAATTAAGTTGACAAACATTTAGAATTAATTTACCTAGGTGAAGGATGAGCTGTTTCAGGTTCTTGAGAAGCTGTTGTACAGATTTCAGTTTCTCCGGTTGGTACACCTTGACTAGGACTACTTTCTTCAAGAATGTAAACAACTTCGGCAGCCACATCAGTAACGTAATGCAATTGTTCTTGGGCACGATCAATCCTGAAGAATCTTTCAGCTGTGCAGGCTAATTTTGATGATAATACAATGTAGTTTTATTTATTATTATATTTTTTAAACAATTCATTAATATTACTTACAATCTAGGAAACAACAATTGTCCATGTTATAATTCTTCGCTAAAATATTTCTCAGCGATACCAAATCAGTCGTAGCATCCAAATCCAATGGTTCGGGTATCAACAATTTAGCTACCTTTTTCAATCTATCCTTGTCGTGATAATAAGTCTCGTAATCCGACATCTTGATCCTCATGACGGGTAAATTGAGTCTTTCTAATTTGGCCACGTCAGGTTGCGATTGGCCAGTGTTTCTTCTTTTAGCAAGCATCGTTGCTTTGTTCAACAAACTCATATTTATGATCGATGGTAATAATCTACAAGCTTCACCGTCAACCTTAACAAAATAAAACCAAACCCAAGATTGATGATAAACCCTAAATGATCTGATGTTCAACCCATTTTGTATTATCATCGATAATAATTAAAAAAAAAAATTCTACCTGCATGGGAATGGTCCTCGTAGTAACAAGTTTAGCTTTACTGCATTGTGCAATGCAAGTACCATGACCACCAGCTTGCAATAATGGTAATTGATAAGTGGTTAAACCAACAATTTCAATTAAACCATCCTCTGTTGAAGGTTCCTTCGTCGTACTACCCGCACACCATGGATGCGTTCCACCACCATAAGATGCGATATTTAAAAATACTATTGCATGAACACGATGTTCTTTCAACTTTGATGTTAAATCTTGACCGTCGCATTCCAATGTCACAAATTCTGACAAATCCTTCCATTTTCTTCTGACCAAATCTTTACCACCCATTTGTCCATAGAACATTTTGTTTCTCAATCTAGAGTTGAATTTCTCCGGGTGTGCCTCTGTTCAGAGAGATTAACAGAGGGTTTGTGGTTAAAACACACGTATAAAGTTGTTTCTTTGTTGCAAAGTTTTATAATTATATGCAACTGTATATATATACGCGTTTGTGGTTATCGCGGTTTATAACTTGGGGAGGGGGTGTGGGTAAATGTATTTAATGACGCGTTAAACATTATTCCCAGATGTTGACGGATTTAAAAACACCTGTCAACTATTGCTAACATCCGTTCATTAAGGTTAACAACTTCAAAAATAATATTTATCTCAATTGATTGCGAATATCACGTTATTTATCGGATAAAATAATAATAATAATAATAATAATAATAATAATAATAATAATAAAAATAATAATAATAATAATAATAATAATAATAAATTTACCTCGTGCCTCGTGAAATTCTAAAGCAATGTGGGCGTCAACACCAAGAGAGAAATAATTGTTGACAACGTTCAATGGAAGATTTTCTTTTGCTTTTCCACTTTCATCGTCGTTTTGAATATCGGGATTCCTTTCTACGACCAATTGCCATCTGTCCAATAAAGTGGTTTCACTTTCACCGATGCTGGTTAATATTTTGCCGATTGGTTCGTCCGTGTAACCACCACCCCAACCAAGTGCCCGTGCCAAATCGTTTCCCGTACCAAGTGGAAGAACACCTACTGCAGGTGGTGAGGGTGCACCAATTTGATCCAACACTGAGAGAACCCAACCAACCGTACCATCACCCCCGCAGGCTAATACTCGTAAATTTGGTACTCTCTTAAATAATTCCAATCTAAATAACAAATCATTTATTTATACTAAAGTTATTTGTTTCAAATAGGAAACATTATTTTTCAAATTAAATTAAATTTTCAAATTAATTAATTTTAATTACAAACTTGAATGAATTTATTATTTGTTATTTGCAATTTTATTTATAAATTATTTGTAATTTGAAATTAAATTTTGTAGTTGTCCTCTTCTTGATAGTAGACCACAGAGTTATGCATACTTGTAACACGTGTTGCCTATCGTCAAGGGGCATGACCAAGTACGACGTGTTGCTAACCTCCCGGCACCATTAATTAATATTCGTATGAATGAAATTACGCGAGAAGAATTTTACTTAAATATTAACTAAGTTCAAGCCACTTTGTTTATTCAATTAAACTCCGTTACCGAAATAATAAAAAGGGACGATATTAATTTTCATTTACGTTATTAGTTGTTTTTGGTTTCCTTTTTCGTGAAATGTTTAATTAAAAAGAAAACGTATATTTTGCAAATAATAATAATAATTATCGATTATAGATAAAATTTAATTAACGTGTAATTAATATTGGAAAAAATCAGAGATAGAATTGTGTTAAATAATAAAATATTCTTACCCCATTCTGGGTCCACCTTGTGTAAGATCAAAAACCTGTCGTGGATTTAATAACCATTGAAATTTCTGCAACAATTTGGCACCCTGATTTCCTCCAGATTTTGGATTGATGAATACTAATACTGGTCTAACGGTTGCCGTTGGAATTGGTTTGACAACCCAAAATTTACTTTGATCTTCTTTCTGTTGTTGTTGTTGTTCCTTTTCTTTTTCCTTGTCTCTGGATTTTCTACGTGTCGTTGATGAAGTTGACGGACCTGTACCACTTTTCCTTCTTTTTCGGTGACTTTCTCAAACTACTTTTGAAACTACCCTTTCTTGGTAATTTAACGATCCATGATGGTGGCACGATGATGGACGAATGCGAACCCAATTCGCAATTTTCACCAATTTTGTCTACGTTGAAACACGCTTCCTTATTGTGATAAGCTGTTTTACACCAACTACAGTTTACCGCGATTATTTCCTTAGACGTAAAACTTAATTTGGATTGAAAACTTTTACTGCAATTAGCGCATTTCCCTTTCTGCGAACGTCTGTGCACCCAATGATGATTTGTAGTAGTTTGTTCGCGATATTGTCTAACACCGACGTCACGAAAACTCGTCTTGCAGGCAAAATTTAAACTTGGGGCGCATACCGCGTGGACGACTACCCGACAAGCAGAACACTTCATCCGTGGTCCATGTTTCTACAAAATAATTCAATGGAACCTTGTTTTTTAGTTGACAGATCGTACAAAATTGCATCAGAGATTGTGTCAGGGATTTTTTTCAAAGGAATTCTGGATTTATCATAATTACATTGATAAATTGTTAATATCAAAATTGTAATTCGAATTAAGTAAGATTTTTTTTGTAAATGAAAAACTTTAATCTATATACTAATATTAAATATAATATTATAATTAAATTAATATATATATATATATATATATAATATAATTTGTAAAATAATTATTATAATATAATTTTCTATTATTTTAGTATTATTTTGTTGTCCATGGTTCTATAAAATAATTAAATGGAACCTTGTTTTTTAGTTAACAGATTGCACAAAATTGCATCAGTGTTTGTGTCAGGGTTGCGTCAGGGTTACATCAGGAAATTATTTCTAACAAATTCAAGATTTATCATATAATAATTAAAACATTAAATTCATTAAATATTAATATTTAAAACTTCAATTTACAATCAAATAATTTTTTTTTAACATAAAACCTTTATCTATATATATAATTTATTATTATTTTTGAATTATCTTTTTTTAAATAGTATTATCTGAAACGAATTAAAGTATCGATAAACTTAATCCAAATCGAATAATAAAACTTTAACAAGAAGATGATCCTTAATGAAAGTTTCTTATTTTTTCTTTTTTTTTTTTTTATATAACCTATTAAAGAAAACAGGAGTGGAATAGAGGGTGTTGTTAGGGTGAGGGGGATGAAATAGGCTGAGGAGTTTCGATTATATCCTTGATATCGATTTTAAAGGAGACTCATGTAATTAGTCGAGCCTTATTAGTCTCTCGAAATGACCTATTACTAGTCGTTTCATTATACATGGATGAAATGGTCCTTTTCCCTTCTTCCCTTCACCCTCAGTCTCCTTCAAATCCCTTTGTTGATCAGTCGAACGTAGAATAATTAAAATCAATTTAAAGATAAATCATCTTAAATGTACTTGGTTTCAAGATTTTGTATTTTTTTTTCTTATTTTATTTGTAAATAAAAATAGTTGAACTTTGATGAAACCGAGAAATAATTAAACAAATTCTTGATAGGATGTTTGAAATATTTATACATAAGTATACATTATATATTAGTTGAATATATATGTATTTATAATATACAGATTTAACTTCAAAGAATAAAAGGGGATGCTACTTGAAAATTGTGACAATTTTAGTTGGAAATGCGGTCGAGTGGACAAACGAACGATTTTCTTCCCTTTTTTTTATTTTTTCTTCTTTTTCTTCTTCTTCTTCTTCTTCTTCTTCTTCTTCTTCTTCTTCTTCTTTTAAAGGGTCAAGGTTATCTCAAGAGAAACTCCTACTACTGCTACTACTACATCGTCATCATCGTCGAACTTTTGCGTTAGACTCTTGTTTGTTTTTTATATTTCAACCACTTAAATTTTTCTTGAATTATTTTATCATTAAATAGTCCCATTTAAAAAAAAAAATAGGAAAACTGTCTTTTAATAGAATTTTTTTATTTATTTTTTTATTTTAACCATTTAAATATTTAGTCCTATTTTTAAAAAATAAAAGAAGGGAAATTTTCTTTTAATAAAATTTTCTTTTAATGGTACTTGTCAGAGTAAATTTCTTGTTTTTTTTTCTTGTAGATATCTATGTCTGTTTCTTTGTCATCTATTCTCTCTAGATAGTTTATTGAAACGTGTGGCAGCACGTTTACGTGATGACATTACTCGATGAACAGAAACAACTACCATAGAGGAAAGAGAAGTGTACCCGACTTCAATTATGTTTTCCTAGCTGATTCATTAACGTTAGAACATCGAACGTGCAAACGAGTTTTTAATAGCTAAAGTATTTCCCATATAACCTTTCTACATATATATATATTTGCAAAAGAAAAAGAAGATTAATTTAATTAAATATTAAAAAGAAAAAAATTTATACAAAATATTAAGTAAAAAATTTAATTGATCATTTAGACAAAAATGAAATATGCTTTCCCTAAATGTTATAATTTAAAATATATATATATATATAATTATCGTGCATATATTTTATAATAAATTGAAAACAATATTTTAAAAATATATGAAGTTAAATATTGTTAAATGTTAGATGTGTGTAATGAAAATCTTACCGAGCAATCATTGACGTAACAAAAGTCACCAGAGGCAGCAGTAGGTACCCAAAAATGTTCACCATTGAATGCACTACCACCCCAATCAGGGGTTGATCGTAGCTCACGTTGACCACCACTCGAGGCACCCTCTTCTCTTCCTCTGAAACCACAATACACTTTGTTCCTGAGTGTATTCTTCTCATCATCCTACTTCTTCACACCCACTTCTCTCATCCTACTTTCCTTCACATTTTTTTCAATGTCCACAAATATTATTTATTATCCTTGCATTGATTTCTAGTTAACTATTTTACTCTATTCATACTGCAAGATAATAAAGTTGGTCTTTTAAGCAAATATCAATGATATAATTGTTAACAAAATTTTGATCAAATAAAATTTGAGGTTTCAGAATATTTTTTATCTTCTTTTATTTTGGTTTTTTATTTGTTTGTTCGATGATTGTTAAAAACTTTACGAATTATTTCATATTAGGATAAATCATTCGTGGACATTAAAAATAATCATAGCAACATTGTAATTGGCATATTAATGTAATTGATTGTTAATAAACAATCCTCCATTGCATTTCTACGAAGAATATCGTAGAAGCCAGTTAAAAGCAACGACGATGAGACAATGAGAAAGAAAAATTATGCGATTCAATTTCGTATTAGAAAGAAGATATAGACAAAATTGTTTATCCGATCAATCGTGCAACAAAAAAAATAAAACTAAAAAAAATAACATTTCACAAAAGCTGTAATATTATAAATCTCATTCTTATATTAATTTTAATCGAAAGGATATTTTCCTTTCGAGTTATTTCTTACCCCTAGCTAGGGTTGTATAAATATATATCATTTATATATTTTTTTATTTTTATTAATTAAATATAATTATTATTAAAAAAATATTTATTTTATATAATTAAAAATAATTTTAATGAATAATTAACTAATAATTACATTAATTAAAAATTTAATTATTAATTAAAATACGAATATTTTAATAAATATTTTTTTTATATTTTTTTTATTATATATATATATATATATATAATATATGATTTATATAATTTATTTGTTTTTTTTATTTTAATTATTTCAACATCAAAGAAGATAGAAACACACACAAACACACATAAAAAAAAAGGAAAATTATAAGAAGCAACACTCTGCGAAAGGAAATGCTCGAGATAAATTACATCACTTTCTTTCCTACTTTTATTATTATTATTATTATTATTATTATTATTATTATTATTATTATTATTATTATTATTATTGTTATTTTTTCTTTGTTATTATTTCTTTGTTCCTTTTGTTTTTGTTACTTTTTTTTTATCTTTCTTTCTCTATTTTTTTTTCTTTTTTTTTCAGAGTCCTGGGGGGTAAGTTGGCTCGTTGAAAGGATCCAATATCGGATTGCAGGATCTCCCCGTAGTACGGTAACATAAAGAATTTACGGATGCTTGAAATTTCCTAGCTTGGTTGTCGTGGTAACGCCATCAGATAGAAAGAGAAAGAAAAAAAAGAAAAAAAAAACATAGAAAATGATAGAAAAAAAATTAGAAAGAGAGAGAACAAAAGAGAGAGGATACGACTAATATGCAATTTTAATTATCAAACATTATTTAATTACATATATATATATATATATATTTTTTTGTTTATTAGGAAGAAAATGATTCAATTTTATTCTAAGGTCATTCCTTTCAATAATTTTTTTTTATAAAAATAATTTTTTATAAATTAATTAGCGTATTGTATTGTTAATTATTATTAGATAAATATTTCAATCAATTATTCGATTGAGCGCCTGGGTCAACAAACCTCTCGTAAAAAAAAATCAATTATTCGAGTATAAAACACACACACATATTTTATTTATATTATAATATTTCTATTAGATTTTTTTAAACACTTACGAGATTGGTTTGTCAATGTGTTTTGGTAATTACTATGATAGAATTTTATTCTTTTTATTAAATTATTATCCCCTTGCAATAATTATTACAAATAATGTACTCATTTCTTTCTCTCTATTTTTCTATATCATTTTTTTGTAACACATTATACACGTGTGATAATATTAAACATTATTTTGAATAATTGTTAAAGATCATTTTTTTCTCTCTCTGTCTTTTTCTCTCTTTCTATTTCTTTTTCTGTTTATTTAAAAGACTTTTAGTTGAACAAATAGCGACAATATTATTTGAAATACTTTCAAAACGGTTTTTCTTCTATTTACAAAACTTTTACAATGTACCTTTTTAAAAAATGTATAAAAATCTTGATTTCGAGAAGACATACACTTTTTTCCTTACTAAAAGAAAAAGCAAAAGAAAAAGAGAAAGAAAGAGAGAGAGAAAAAGAGAGAGTTAACAAGCTGTGGTAACATCAACGACCATTGAATTTTTCCTACTTTTCTTCCACTTTACGTAAAGAGTTTTTGAATGACTATGTGTTGTTGTTGTGTGTGCTAAAACAGAGAGAAAAATAGGCTAAGGGAATAGGGATTTAGTTGGGTAGAGGAATTGAGAGACTTACAAGGCTAAGAAAAAACAAAAGAAAAAAAGGGGTAGGAAAAGAAGATGAGGGGTGGGGTTTGGCAAAGGTGATAGAAAGTTGTGTGTTGTTGTACCTGAAGCTTTTCGTGTTTCGTAAAAGTTTCAAATGAAATTCGGAATAGGTCGGTAAAGAGAAGAGTCCTTCTTCTTTTCCTAAACACCCCTTACACCCGTTCCAGTCACCCACCTACCCTGTGCGTAGAATTGGATGTTTAATAATGGATGCCAAGCGAGTCTCTGAAAAATTCACGAGTTATACTACGAGGTGGTATACGATGGAATGTGTTGTGTGGTCCCTGTAACCCCATCTACCCTCATGTACCCCCATCTACCTACCCCCATCCCTTATTTCTCAAACCCCTTTATGCTTTCCACGTCAACCCACTGAATTTCATTCTCTTGATTGCTTTTCTAAGAATTTATTCTTTCCTTTTTATTTTTTTGGTATTTTTAGAATATTTTATTAATTATCTTATGATTTTTTTGTAAATTTTAAGTTATTATTTTAATAATTTAATAATTATTTGTTATATTTATTATTTTTTTCTTTTATTATTACTGTAATTTGTAATTTGTAATGTGATCATTTGAAATTATGTTTATTTGTAAATTTAAAATTATTATTTTTTAAATTTACTTTTTTATTTATATATAATTATTATACTTTAATTATTATATTTGAAAAAATATAATATATTATTATTATATATATATAATTATTAAAACGTTTGATATAAATATGAAAATATTTGTATAAAAAATAAACATATATATATATATACTTTATTTTTCTTTGTTTTGATATATAAAAAAAAATGAGAGAGAGAAAAAAATAGTTAACAATTGGATCGTTCATCGGCATTCAATTAACGAGCTTTATCGATTCGATCCACTATCATCTCGTAACACCCTTTTTACATCCCCTAACACCCCCTTACGCTCCACCAATTCTTTTTTCTGTTCGGTACACCTCTTTGAGTCACATAAAAAAATTCATTATTTTTACAGACGAACTTTAAATGATATAAATAATGATAATAATAATTTGTGTTAACTCAGAGGAAGGGGTGGATAAATATTAATTATAAAATTATTATTAAATAAATGAAGAATAAATGAAAAATTCAAATTGCATTGGCAGGTATCGTAAAAACATTGTTTTCATTTGTTTCATAAAAGTAATCAAATTTTTTATTCAAAAAAAAAATAAAAATAGAAACGAAGTATAATAATCTATGTAATACATTTTTCATACTATATATATATATATATATATATATGTATATATTTTATTTATTATTGTTTTTTTGTAGTAGTAGTAATAGTAAAACAATTTAAATTTCCATCGATACTCTCTACCTGTCGTAAATCTAAAAACTTCCGAGATTCAACAAAATTGTTTTATTCAATCGTATGCAAACGATACTTTGCAATGCAGTATAAGAAAAAAATTTAAAAAAAATATTCTTCAAATAGAGGAATGAATTTTTCATCGAATACAAAGAAAAATCATATGCAATAGGGAATGATGATAAACTATAATATTCGATTGTAGATAATAGGATCATCTTGAAAAGAAACTTTAAAGCAAAATGATTCTATTAAATCTGTTAAAAGATATTTTTATACTTTCTTTTATCTTTATATTATTTTTTATGCACTAGTCCTATACTATTTCTTTTTTTTTCTTTTTATCTGTAAATCTATTTATCTTTCTTATCTTTTTTTTTTTATTCGATAAAGGAAAAAAAAACAAACGTTACATTTCTCTATTTTATTTTATTTTTTTTCATACTTTCAACATACTTTCCTTTTATTTTTCTACTTTTATACTTTACCAATTTTGATCTCCTTGTTATCACTATTAATCTATTTATCTATATATCTATCTATCATTCTTTCTTTTTCTTTCGATATCTACTTCAAGCTGTACGTGTAGAATATCGGAAAAATGTTTAACCGTATCGGAAAAGTGTAGAAAGAGTGAGAGAGAGAGAGACTGGATAAGATATATATCTGACTTAACTCAACGTTGCAATTTTTCTGGTGCATTTTTCTAACGATTTACTCAACCCAAAATTTTTCAAGAACTCTCTCCCTATCTATCTTTATCTCTCTTTCTTTTTTTTCAAATCACTGAACAAAAATAAAAAAACAAAACAAAATGATTTTTATCAAAATGAAATATGAGAAACTATTTATAATAATGCGCGCGAGCGCGAGAAATATTTATATAATATAATTAATATTTTATTAATTATAAATTGTGTAAATTTAATATTATTATTTTATAAATTTAATAATTATTTGTTAATTTGTAACTTGTTTTTTTTTATTTGTATTTTGTAATTTGTAACTTGCCTTGGATAAAATAATAATTATCATTATAAATAAATTATATATTTATATAATAATAATAATATATAATTATATTTTTTCATGTAACATCTTTGATATATTTTTTTTTTCAACGATACAAATTTAATTGACAAACCATAAGTTGCAATTTATTGCAATGTAATATGTATACTATGTATATGCATATGTAATTTAAAAACAGAATACGTAAACGTGTTTCATAATGAGCTATTAAATATTTCGATTAGATTAAAAATTCTTAAAAAAAAGAAAATGTTATTTATACGACATGGACAATTTGTTTGATGAACTTTTTACGCGTGTCAGTAATATTGTTTTATGGATTAAAATCGTAATTTTTTTTACTTTTTTATACGAAACTAACAAGGTGGTGATCTCTGTGAGATGAATAAAAAAAAATTTTTTAATATTTCCAATGTTGGATAGAATAATAATAGAATAATAAAAAAAATAAAAATTAAAAAGAATAAAAATAGAATTCATAGGAAAGAAAATATAGAATTTTTGATGAAAATTTTGTCCACGTCAGAATCAAATGCGAATTTTTACAACTAACCCATAAGTTTGTTGGAACAAGAGAATGGAGAGGAAAAAAAATGTAAAAAAAAAAAAAATTCCGAATAAAAATAATACGCTAACGTAGCTACATATATGGAATATATATATATATATATATATTTCATTGGAATAAAATAATAAAAAATAAAGAAAGAAAAATTAATCGAAATGAATATTAAAAATAATTTTGTTATATGAAATTTTGTTACACGTCACAGAATTGTATTACAAATATTATTCAACTAAAAAAGAAAAAGAAGAAGAAGAAGAAAAAATTGCAAAAGAAATAACCACGAGAACATGATCTCTCTCTCTCTCTCTCTCTCTTTTTTTCTAGGATATGAAAATATTCGAATTGGATAAAATAATCGAAAACTATGATCGGAAAGGTAAGAAAAAAAAATCCGAAAAAACTTTCCATTAACTTTTTGCATGTCTCAGAAACATCTCGTACAAATTTAATAAAAAAATGAAAATAAAAAGTAAAAAATATAAAAATAAAAATATGATAAGAAATTTTTTAAAGAAAAAAGAATACGTCAAATGTTAATTTTTTCTACGATTATTTTTCGATATCGTAGATTTTGATTGGATCTAATAAAATATAAAAAAAAAAAACATAAAATAAAATGTAGAAAAAGGAGAAGGTAAAAAAAAAACAAGGAGGGGTTTAGAAAATATCGATGAAGCAATATGTTTTAGAACCCAATCGTATGGGTGACCATAAAATTTCTCCTGTCACTCCACTCGTTTCTTATGGCCCCCTTTTACACGTATCCCTTTTTTTGGTCGTGTAATAAAATATGTAAAAGATTTTTCTCCTTTCTCACACACCCTTATTCCACCTTTTTTCCCTCTCTTTCTATTTTCTCAAAAAAAATAAAAGAAAAAAGGGCGCGACAAGTAATGCGACGTGGAGTGCGGTTAAAAAAAAAAAAGATTAAAAAAAAATAAAAAGAGAAAGAGAGAGTGGGTGTGAGTGTGAGTGTGAGAGAAATGAAAAGAAAAGGAAAATAAAAAAATAGAAGAAGACACGAAGAGGTTGATAAGAGCCTCGTGGTATGTCTCATTACTTTAAAAAGTCAAATCAATGAATGGAATGAAAAATAAAAAAAAATAAAATAAAATACAAAAAACCTAATGACTTTTTATTCCATAGTTTTAGAACTTGTTAAATATTTTCGATTCATATTTTAATTCAAATACCAATACACATGCACATTAGAAATGCATCAATCTTCTACTGTTAGATAATAATTTATTATTTAAATATTGTTGCCATTTTGATTAAGATAAAAAGAGAAATTAAATAAGTGAAATAGTTTAATTAAATATTCAAGTAAGTATTTAATTAAGTAATGTTCAAGTAAGTAATATGTTTAATTATTTGAATTGTTAATTGAAGTAATGTTGGAATTTGTATATACAATTAAATATTAGAATACTTTATTTATTATACTTATAAATATACTTAAAAAAAATAATATATTTAATATAAAAAAATATTAATTGAAAAAAACTAATGTGTTTTAAATAAATTCGAAACATACTACTTGTAAATATTATTACAATTTGCATGTATAATAAAATATTAGAATACTTTATTTATTATACTTATAAATATACTTTAAAAAGTAACATATTTAATATAAAGAACTATTAAATGAAACAACCTGATGTGTTTGATATAAATTCGAAACATACTAATCATAAATATTATTAAATCTCAGTAAAACAAATTCCAACGTTATCCTCATAGAGAAGTATATCAGTTAATTAATTAAATTAAACAAAAATAAAGATAACAAAAAAACAAACTTTCATGAAAGAAGAGTAAAGAGAGTTAGAATAATAGCAAACAGCAAGAAATACCCATCGTTGTCAACAACGACACCTATAGTTTATAAAGAAAGAAAAAATAAAATAGAAAATACAGGAACAAGAAGGAAAAACACTAGACGACAAAAAGTACACAAACAGAACAAACTCCCATGAAAGAAAGTACAAACAAACAAAAGAAAAAAACATATACGAAGATAACCCAATACTCGCCATAATACGAAAATGCAAAAAAAAACCCAAATTAACAAATTAAATTAACTTCATACCAACCAAATAGAACTATTTTTGTAACAATTGTTTTTTTTTTTATTTAAAATATAATATTGAGTTATTTTTCAATATTTTAACAAATATATTTCATTCTGAAGTTGCAGTTATGAAAAAAACAAAACCATTTGAAAATACGTCCTCAAAAAAAGGATCATTGGCGAGTAATAGGTTAAAGGGATGAAAAAAAGGTTAAAAAAAACTGAACACAACATCGAGATAGAAGAAAGAAGAGAGAGACTTGTCCCATTCGGCAGACGTACCCACCCTCTTGTAGGTCTATGCTCGTTTCCAGGTAGGGTTCCAGGTACTAAAGCAGTGTACCGAGTTTGTACTTCAGTTGGTAGTACGATGTCAACGCTCTTCGACCTGATGTTTTGTTGGGGTACATCAAGCGAATGACAATCCTCAGATTTGTTATTTTTATTATTGTTAAAACACGAATCAACCGATGCCGCACGATCTCTTTTAAGTTCTGGCACAGTTAAAAATATTTCTCTCACTACGAGTTTGTTGTTAACACCATTATTATTATTATTAATAGTTTTCGAATGATCATCAATGATGATATTATTATTGTCCAATAATTCGTCGTCAATTTCATCATAATCTTTGTCATCGTCCTCACGAGAACCAGACGGGGATGATGGTAAATCGGGTGGACAAGATGTTAATGCCTCTTGCCGTGACAATTTGGGAAAGGCTATGGACCTTCTGCGTGGTAATTCGGGACAAAGTTCAGCCTTGACATCAGAAATACTGCTACTACTACTGGTTGTTATGCTACTAGTAAGGGTATTGGTCGTAGTAGCATTGATAAGAAAATCTTTGGTAATTATCGTAGACGGTGACGGAGAAGATGGCGGAGGTGATTCAGGTTTTTCTGTACAGGACGTAAAAGTAACTCTGATCTCAGGGCTACCGTCCCTTTTAGATTCTAATTTGAAATCGAGTTCTTCATCGGTTGGTAGGTATTCTTCGTCTTCTTCCTCGTCAGCAACGTCCTCGACGTCATCGTCATCCGAATAATCATAATCGTCATCCCTTGATGAGGAACCTGTTGTTGTACCAGTAGTAGTAGTTGTTGTTTCATCATCGTCTCTGCTAAGAAAGAGATTTTTGTATTCCTCTACGCAAGCACAATGATAACAACCGGAAACTTGTATCGTCGGTGTGTCCACCCTTCGAATCGCGCCCAGCGACCTTTGCGACGGTGGTAATCCAACGTTCCTTTCGTACACATCGAAACTTTTGGAACGTTGACCAGTTTGCAATTGGGGTACCCTCAACGTTGAAAATCTTCTTCCTCTTCCCGAGGAATCCTGTGATCTTGCTGGTGAACAGGACGAGGAAGAGGACGATGTGTTTCTCGGTGATCTCGATGCTTCCCCGTACGACGAGGAACAACGTCCACCACCACCACCAACCCCAGCACCCGTCGAAGAAGAATCCTCCTGACGTTGAGCTTCCAATTGGATCTCGTCGAAGGACGCTGATCTCACCTGTTTCGGTACTTCCAGGCTCGATTGCGACTTCATTTCCGCACCCGTAGGTGTACGCGACCTTTTGAAGGTCGAACGAAATCTCTGCATTATCACTTGGCAGCTATCTCCCTAACGAGGACAATTCCTCCTCAAGTTTAGTTCTTAATTCGTGAGATAACAATTTCATCGAATCCGACCAATTACTTTGTTGGCCTCGGTCTTGTTGTTTTTCTTTATGGTGGTGGTGTTTTTCGTATTCTTGGGTTGGTCTCGTCCTTGTCCTTATTTTTAGTTCTTTTTCTTCTTCTTCTTCTTCTTCTTCTTCTTCTTCACTGGCACGCTTTTCGCCAAGCTGCCTCAGCAGCAAGCGTTTAGCCTGCTCAGTGTTGAAGAGGTCAATGACCTCGGCGGTGCACCTCACCGACGACGAGGTCGTCGTCGTCTCGAGCTGCCCTCGATCGCTGCACCCTTCCTCCACCGTGAACTTAGCTGCCGATCTGCAGCCCATCCTAAGTCTCTTCCCTCTTCTTCTTCTACTACTTTCTCCACCTTCTTCTTTCCTCACTTTCCACTCCTATCACTTACTTCTACCTACTACTATTACTCCGAGTTACATCAGCTGATCGTTACAATTTACGTCCATCAAACATCTCTCACCGATAAATCTGTTGTTCTGTCAACCTTCTTCTTCGACGATTTTTCATACCGATTGTCACTTTACAAATTTGATTTTACTTTTCTTTGATCAAACTTTATTGTTCAAACTTTATTGTTCAATTGTCATTGATACTTTTTACTGTTAGTATCTTCTTTCACCCTAACAAGTTCAAGCTTCTCAATTAGATTTTGTTTTCTTTTTTTTCTTCTTCATATAGATTTCACTTAACTTTGTCTTTGATACACTGCACGAATTGTTCATTCATGGTGATTGTCCAGAAGTTTTTTTTTTTGTTCAAACTTTGTTGTTAATTAAAAAAATGTACACTCTCTTGTGTGTACACTTGTATCTTCTCTTCCTCTTCTTCTTCTTTTTCTTCTTCTTCATTAACAGATTTCTATTTTGATTTGATTAAAACGTAGTTTAGAAATATAATATTAACTAAAAAATGGTCATTGAGCGTTAACGATCAACGACGAGAATAAAGCAAACAACTCGTGGTTCTTTAACACCACATTGAGATAACCACTATCAACACGTTGATCACAAGGCTAGGATGTGTATGTGTATATGTATGTTTATATGTGTAAGATTATCAGAAAGAACTTAGCGGTTTAGCCTGTTATTATCAGCGTTCGGGTTTTAGAACACGTGACAATTTCTAAATGTTTTCAAACTATAGTTTTATATACACTTTGAATCAAATCATTCGCAATTTTTTTTTTATACCTCGTTTCAAAATTAGACAACAAATGAAAAATTATATTTAACACTCATATCAAACAAAGCCTAACAATTTCAAAAACTGAATAAAACAAAACCCAAAAAAAAAGGACAAAAACCTCTTCAGGAATCCTCAAATTGCACATTGCAATTACCCCTCGTTGGAATCAAAAATATGTTCATCAAATCCAAATAAACAAAAAGCAAACAAACAAACGTTCTTTCAAGTGAAAAATTCCTGTACACTGATCCAAGCAACTGGCCAATCAAATAAATGAACTAATCACAATAATCAGATACCATACAGGTTGGCCACGTTTTCAGTTTGAAGTGTTGTGTATCGGTAGACACGTAGAAAGAGAATGAGAGAAAATGAGTAGACGACCAACCAACGAACCAACCAACCGACCGACCAGCTGGATCTAATCGTTAACAGCACCACCACCACCATCACCATCACTACCACCACCACCACCACCACTAGCACCAGAGCACCACCAGCAACAGCAGCAGCAGTAGCGGTAGTATCAGTAGTATAGTGCTGGTGACTGTTTTAACCACCCTCCAGCAGCCTAACGCGCGCGTGCGAAAAAGGAAGGATTGGCTGCCGGTAGAGGATAGACAAATAGAAAGATAGGTAGATAGATAGATAGGGGTTAGATAGTTGGGGTGGGAACAAGGGAAGGTGTTGGGTAGGTTACAAAAAAAATAGGATCCCTGAACTTATATGTAGGTGTGTCTATCTTCAAATATATATATATATATATATATATATATATATATATATATATATATATATATATATATATGTATATGTTGATAATATATATTAGTATTAGTTAAAAGGAACGTGCCGTGACAGGGTAGAACACTGTGCTCGGACTAGTGACCAGGGCTCAGCAATGCCGGTTGCTTCGGAACTTTCTCCTCTTGCTGTTTTAGGGGTGACTAAAGTGAGAAAGAGAGGGAGCAACTGAGGTGAATGAGGATTGGGTGAGGAAAATCACTGGAGGGAGAGAGAAAGAGAAATAACGACAGTATACCCTCTCACTCCCACTACTTCTATTCCTCGGTCAGACATGCGCCCTTTTATCATTCCATCTACCCCCACTACCATCCCTACCACCACTCACTCTCTCTCTCTCTCTTTGTGTACGCGACATACGTACATGATCCTATATACACGTGTGGTACGTGTGTACTCTTTCATATTAACGTTGTATGTATTCGATATATGTACTAATACTTGTTTTTGGTATGGGAGTTTTGCTATGGGGGTTGTATTCGTCTTCTGTATTATGGGTTATGTGTATATTCGTTACACTGTATGTGTAGATACATTTCATACACTATTACATATATGTATATGTACGTGATTTTTATATGTATATTTATGTATATATTTAATATACTAATACTTGTATTTGTACTAATACTAATATCGTTTCTTATACACCTGTAATTATATATTGGTGTGTGTTAAGAGTTCAGGGGAAGATTGAGAGTTTGGATGCTGAGGGTTTCAGAGTTCGAGGGTTGAGTTGAAGGGTAGGAGGGAACCTCATGTGTACTTCGGGGTATTTTTTTTTGGTTGTACATGTACACATATGTACGTGTGTGTAATACATCATCGTCGTGTTAGGCAAGGGCAAACACGTGCGAATTTTTCTTTTCTTTCTTTCTTGTTCTACCGATTTTATTATACAAAGCACAACCACCCTCTTCCCCTCCTACGTTTTTTTTTCTTTCTTGTTAGTTTCTTTATCTACCTGTCGTATCTTAGCTAAGGGATGTAGAAATAGTCTCAGATAAGATAGGACTCATTCATCTTATCTTTTCTTCGGATATTCTTTAAGTTTCCTTTTTTTATTTGTGTGTGTGTTTTCTTTTGGTTTTGTTTTCTTTCCATCACTTTTTCTGAAGTATATTAGAAGAGAGTATTAGAAATATTTGCGAAGAATAAAAAAAAGTATTATGGGGATGAAATAGATTTAAAAGAGGAATGAATCGACGAAGAGATAAAGAAAATGGGGGGAAGGACAAGTACAAAGGGATAAAAAGAGTAAGTGGGACGTATTTTATTGAGAACGAGAGAAGAACTGTGGTAATAAGAGAAAGAGAAGCTTTCAAGTAGGTTTAGAGTTTCCTTGTTTAATCTCCGAACATAGGTGCATAGCGAATGATATCAATTCTTGCGAATATTCTAGAAAAGATAGATAAAATGATAAGAAAAAATCATAGAAAATGTGAGAAAAAGAGAAGGAGGGATAAAAATTGTAGAATTGGTTCTTTAAAAATAGGAAAAAAATAGAAAAGGGGTAGTAATTTAGTTTTTATTTCTGTTTATGTGTTATTCGAAATTTCATTTCATTTCAGTTCTTATAATAGAAAATGATTTTTTTATAATATATAATTTAATATATAATTTATTATATAATATATATATATATATATATTATTATAAATTTTAAAATATTATATAGTATATTTGTTTATATTTTGTATATTTTTTTAATTTATTTTATTAATTAATAAATTAACTAAATGTGAGTTGCAACTTGCATTGCGAATCTTCAAAATGCACCTTGCATTCTCGATTAGATAATAAAAGAAAGAATGAGAGAAAGAGAGAGAGATATATAGAAAGATATAAAAACGCGAAGATAAAATTAAACATTAAAAGAAAATAATAAAAAAAAAAAGAAAATACTAAGAAGCTTTTATTTTCTGTATGCAACCACCACTCTAACTTTTATCTCTTTCTATCTCTCTCTCTCTCTTTTACTCCATTTCTTTCCCTCGTTTATTTTGTATTTTTTTTCAACCATCTTCATAATTTTTAATTCTATATTTATTTTTTATTATTATTCTTTTAAAATTTTAAGTCTTCAATAAAAAGATAATATTAAAAAATTAATTAATTCATTTATTCAAACGATCATCTTTTTCTCGCGTTTATTTATTATTATTTTTTCGTATATCGGTGTTTTTTATTTTTTTTTTTTTTTTATATATCCGTGGGTCATTTTGTTAATTTTTTGTTTCTTTGTAAAAATATCTCGAAAATGAATTAATAATAATAATAATAATAATAATAATAATAATAATAATAATTCGTGTTATTAGGTGAACGTGTTATGAAAATTCTTTTGTCCTTTTGAAATTTGCGATGAATGAAAATGAGAGACTAAAAAACAAAAATGTGAAAGATAGAGATAGATAGATAGATAGATAGATAGATAGATTGAACATGAAGATAAAATAGAAAAAAGAGGGAAGCTTATTTTTATACGCCACTTAAAATCTTATCTTTTTCTCTCTCTCTCTCTCTCTCTCTCTTTCTCTCTCTCATACACACAGACACAGACACAGATACATTCTTTCTATCTATTGTTTTTTTTGGAGCTTTTACTTTTTTTATCTTCCCCATTTTTGTTTTCCTCTTTTCATGTTCCGTTCGTTCGTCCTTTGTGTTTGTGTTTGTATAGAAAATATCCTAAAAACGGATTAATAATCTTTTACCCAAAAACTACCCTCTGTATGACGTTATCTTTCCTCTTATTTCAATTCTTTCAATTTGATTTATTTTATCTAACCCCGTTTAAAAATATTCAATGCTATTTCTTTTTTTTTAATTTTTTTTTGGACAAAAAAATATGGAAAGAATAATATAATTTCTAATTATTTGCAGTAGTTATTCTTTCTCTCCTGAAAAATTTTTCAACTTAATTATACAACGTTTTGTCCTTTATCCTTATTTATTTTTTATTTTAGTATTATTTTTATTTCAATGATTATTATAAAAGTCAACGAAATCGCATAAATTTTCCATCGATAATTTTCTATATTTATTGGATTAAATTGAACAATTTAAATTTGCAATCGTAAATAAATTGAATTAAAATTAAAAAAAGAATTGAATAATATCGTAAATAAAATCGTACAAGTTTTATTTAAAAAATTACAGAATTTTAAATTATAGTTTATCGTATGAGTTTCATAGTTAATTGAACGAAACTATGACAATAAAAATTATAAAAAGCTTTAAAATACTATATTTAGTAAAACTATAAAAAGTTATAGAATATTATATTTAATAAAGTTATACAAAACTATAAAAATTATAAAATAAGTTTAATAAGTATGAAAGAAATCGAAGAACCAACAAACCAACTAACCAACCAACTAACTATGAAAAAAAATATAAACGAATATTTATAATAAATGAACAACCAACTAATCAACCAACCAACCCAACTAAGAAAAAAAAATATCAACGAATAAATATAATAAATGAACAACCAGCCAACTAACCAACCAATAAATGAATCAAACAAACAAATACAAAAATGTCAATCAAAAAACAAAAGTAAAACTCATTCTTGCGAATATAAAAATTCAGCATACTTTTAGTGAAAGCACTTTTACTACGCGTTGCGTTACGCTCGATATCGATTACTATTTTGCTTGACTTTCACATAAGCGACAACCCCCGTAACAACCCCTTTCGTCTACCCTCTCTCTTCTCCTCTCTTTCATCCATTTTCTCATCTACTTTCCCTTCCTACTCTCTTCGTACGTATAATCATCCCACACCCACACTATTCTTCTCCTCTTCTTCTTTCTTCACATACACATAAACATTTATATATATAAATATAAACTCATACATAGAGAAATGTGTCTATTAGGTCATTAAATATAAAATGTCTGATTTCGAGGTGAAAATAATCCGAGTAATCAGACATTTCATTGTTAATAACCTAATACATAAACTCTTCTATCTTTGTCACACTCTATTTTCGGGATTTCCCTGTTCTTTTTGTTTTTTATTTATTTCTTTATTTTCTTATCAAACAGACAATTTTTGTTCTCCTCTTTTATCTTCCTTATAACAGAAATGTCTTTGTCCTCTTGATAATTTAATAGGAATATTCAGTAGACGACTAAAATCATTTATCATCTTATCTAAGATAATTAGACTTTCTAATATAGTCTAACATACTGACTGACATTATCGATTTCTTGTATATAAACTCAACTACTCCCCTTTGTATACGGGGTGTCTTGCAAAAATTTCTAACAATATTATATATCACTCGTTTGCAAATAATTTGGGTAAAATCATACATTGGTTTGCATTGAAAAGTATTTGTATTAAAATGTGTGTTAAACTTTTGTAGATTTATGAACACAATTTTTATTATAATTTTAAGCATTTATATCCCGGGCTCAGCGGACCTCGTGAAAAGGTCCGGGGGCATGGGTGAGGCCAACCGGGCGCGTCTTCAGGTGGCGGATAGAAGGACGTCCAGGGGTGAAGTTGGTTTCTCGTGGCGGGGAACGGAGCGTCATTGGCAACTTCGACCCCGGGCACGGGGGCCTAAGAAACCCCGGGATAGCGCAGGCTATAAGGGACCTGGCTGACGTAAAAAATTGGCCTAGGGGACCGAAGGCCACGCCGCGGACCACTCCCCAAGCCAAGATGGAAGCAATCGTGCCGATGGCTGGATGGCATTTGGGTAAAGTGTCGCAAACGATGCCCTTGGGGCACCGGGCAACCCCCCATTGTACCTTGCCTTATCACCGCAACAGGCTCTGTGGTGATGGATCGTTTATTTCCTGTTTACTCGTGGGACTCATATGGATACCACTAAAATTCACACACAAAAACACAAGCTGGCGTGGAGACTTCGCATGAAGAGCCCACTCCAGTCGACAAAGATACGATCTTGAGCGTTGGGGAAGAGGGATCGGCGAAAGCTGGACCCACGGACTCATCGCCCAAAACAAAAAAGAAGAAAAACCGGAGCGGGGCTGCGAAGAGAAGGGCACGCAAAGCTAGATTGGCTTTGCAGGGACCAGCCCCTAAGCCGCACCGCGAAGATGAGGAAAAGGGAGCAGCCGCTGGTCAGGGCCCTACCAAGAGTCCCAGACCTTCGGACAGCACCCCGCCGGAAAGATCCGCAGCTATCAAAAAGAGTAGGGTCGCCACAAGTCCTACTAATTACGCGGATGCTGTGGCTGGGGATATGAGGCTGGCCATCGCACCGGCTGATTTCCCCGAAGTAGCTCTCGGCCAGGGACAGGGTGTGCTACTAGTGCGGGCACTCCTCGGGACGCTGGACTCGATCCCAATGGATCAGGTAGTCCCACGCTTCGAGAGGACCCGTTACGGGCAGGGAGTCCTCTAGATAACCTGCTCGGACGACCAGGCGAAGGCATGGCTTAAGGCCATCGTCCCGAGTCTTAAACCCTGGGAGGGAGCTCAACTCCAGGTGCTGGAGAGGGAATACCTCCCGAGGCTGAAGAAGATGACGCCGAGGTTCCCCGACACGGACGAGGACATGCCGACCATCTTTATGAGACTCCAAAGGCAGAACCTGGAACTCTCAGCCTCCTTGTGGGGGGTGTGAGACTGAAGGGCTGTCCAGGACAAGATCCACGCTGTTTTAGGCGTGGATGCGGCCTCTCTAGGCCAGCTGAAGAAGCTGAAGCTCGCCCCTCACTTCGGTCTGGGCAGGACCCGTTTTTACGAAGCCCTGGTCGGAGCGAAGGCGGGAGTGTGGGCACCCGCTCCTGTGAAGACCAAGAGTGGTTCAGGAGCGGACGCGCAACTGGGGGGTCCGGTGGAGTCGACTGCGGCTACAGGGACCACCGCTACGCAGAGAGCCGTTTCCAGGCTGACGCCGAAGGAACGGAAACTTGCCAACGCGTCACAAGCACCTACTGACGCAAAGGACGCGGTGGCAAGGGCTCAGTCCGACGGAAAAACGGGGGTAGACTAGAGGTAGACCGCCCAAGGCCATCGCCCTGTTCCAGACGACCCGTGAGGAGACCCGGCGTGGTGTCCAACAGACCATTGCTGGGTCCCTAACGGGGCCGTCTACAACGCCCCAGGGGACCATAGAGGCCCCGAAGGCATTTGAGAGACAGGGGACGAGGACGATGGCCGGTAGTGTGACCTGTTGTCCTCTTTCCCATTCCATACCACCTCCAATACCTATCCCCTCCCTTTTCCTCCCCCCTCCCCTTCCCACTCCCCAAATCAAAACATAAGGAGAAGGGCGCACGCGCCATCACTTAGAGGGGTAGCGTGCCTCCAACTCTCACAAATCAATCTGCAACACTGCATAGCGGCCTCAACGGTTTTCAGCCAGAACCTAGCAGTGGAGCAGACAGACATATCCCTCATACAGGAACCCTGGATCTATGGTGGACTTGTTAAGGGGATAGATCGCAGCATGGGGATATTGGTATATGACCCATGCCAACCAGGCCCAAGGGCGTGTGTCTTTGTATCCAAAAGGCACCACGCCCTGAAGCTAAGCAGATTCTGCAGCAGGAACCTTGCGGTGGCCTCGGTTAGGCTAAGGTTGGGAGGTGGGCTGACCGGCCTTATCGTCTGTTCAGCGTACTTCCCCTACGACTCGGCCGAAAACCCGCCTACAGAGGAACTGAGGGCCGTGGTGGAACACTGCCGCAGAGAAAGGCTGGACCTTGTGATCGGGTGCGACGCTAACTCGTACCACGTCGCATGGGGCAGCTCAAATACCAATAAGAGAGGGACGGCTTTGCTGGAATACCTCTCGTCGTCGAATCTGGAGATCCTTAACAGGGGATCCAGACCAACCTTCGTCACCTCGAGAAGACAAGAGGTGATCGATTTAACACTGGGCACCCCCAGGGTGGCTCGGTGGCTTGAGGAGTGGCGAGTGGACGATGAGGATTCACTCTCGGATCACCGCCGCATCCTCTTCAAGCTCAGGACTTAGACGGCACAGCCCGTCGTCAGGACCTACCGAGACCCAAGGTCCACTGACTGGGCTTTCTACAAGAGGGACCTTGAAGGCAGGCTCCTGGGAATGGGCGGAGGATTAAGGACTCAGGGTCTGATCGAGGAACGAGTGAGCTTACTGTCCTCTTCCATCACTCAGGCCTTCGAAGCTGCTTGCCCTCTTAGGACACGGGGGGACAGGACAAGAGTAGCATGGTGGAGCAAAGAGTTAAGCTCACTGCGCTCGAGTTCTCGCCGCCTCCTAAATAAAACCTTAAAATCAAATGGCTCTGAAGATTGGGCTAATTATAGGAACGAGCAGAGGGCCTATAAGAAGCTCATTAAGAAATCTAAACGTGAGGCCTGGAGGAAAGGCCTCTTACCTCCGCACATTGCAGCGGAGGAGAGAGCCAGAAGCGCAGCCTTTAGGCTGCTAGTCAGTGGGAGCTGGAGGCGGGCCTCCTACGGGCACGCATCGATCCTGTCAAGAACGGAAGACTTCGAGAAAGTCAACCGCCTTGGGGGTGACTGGTGCCCAAAGGAGTACCATTTCCAGCACAATTATGAGGTCCTCTTCCCAGACAGACAGTCATGGGCAGCGGACCTAAATCATTTATTGGCACTCGCAGGGCCCGTCTGGTATACAGATGGGGCTAAAGCGGGTTCCAACGCGGGAGCAGGGGTCTGCTCTGGAGGGCCTAGGACTGAATTGTCCTAAACCCTAACCGGTACCGTCTCTGTTCTTCAGACGGAGCTGTTTGCCATTCGGGCCTGCGCCCACAGTATCCTGGAAAGGGGGTACTATGGCAAACATATCTATATTTGTAGTGACAGCCACACTGCGCTCAGACTTGTACACAGCACCGTGGTCAAGTCAGTGCTGGTGAAGGACTGTGTCGACTTGTTGACACGGCTAGGCAGTGTCAACAGAGTAAGGTTGCTCTGGGTGCCGGGTCATAGTGGCGTTCAGGGCAACGAAAGGGCGTACGAGCTTGCCAGACTTGGAGCTTCACGGAACGATCTGGCAAACCAATGCCACATTAGCGTGTCAGAGACTGAACGCCCGGGTAAACAAACCTCAAGAAAAAAAACATTTATATAGTTATATATATATATATATATATTATTTATTTTACAAAGGGAATTTTTAATTATTTTTTTTAAATAAATTTATTATTTTAATATTATACGACATAAATTTATACAAGTATATTTGAATTTTTACTTATATATTAATACATCAATAATAATAATAATAATAATAATAATAATAATAATAATAATAATAATATATAATAATAATATATAATAAATAAGTGTATTAATATGTAAAATATAATATAATATAATATATAAAAAATAAATATATTTATAATTTATATTAATTTATATAATATATATTAATTTAATTTAGTTAAAAATAAGAATTTCTTTTTGATTTGTTTCAATTTATTTCAATTGGTTGTAAGTAATACTTAAATATAAGTTTGATTAGAAATTTGTTGATACACCCTGTATAATATTACTTTACCTATCTATGTATCTATCTATCCATCTATCTATCTATCTATCTATCTATTTATCTATCTGTGTATGTATGTAGATATGCATTTATGTATATTTATGCGAAAATATACAAGAAGAACGGCACAGATGTTTGTTTTAAAGAACCAAAACGTTTTTCATCCTAGACAGTATTTTCCTCTTTATAAACAAGATTAAATCTTCTTCTTCTTCTTCTTCTACTTCCAGTTCTACTTGTTCTTTATCTTGGTTTGTGTTGGTGAAACAAGTTGTTAGCTTTTTGAATAAACCTTTCTTTGAAATTTAAAAAAGATACGTGGTGTCCTTTTAACTAACCCTTTAACTAACTCCACCTTTTTGTTTTTGTATAAAGTTATCATAAATAAATATTTGTATCTCTTTAATAATATATTTAAAATACGAAATATCAAATCTAATAAACCATAGAAGTAAATAAAAAATAATAAATTATAAGAAATAGAAAAATTTCATAGAAAAATTATTTTATTCGTATCGATGGTTTAATTAATTTTTACTTAATAATATAAATTAATTTATATTATTTATATTTAATAATATAAATTAATTTATTTGAATTATAAATCAAACGAAAATACGTTTGTTGGAAAATTTTGTTTGCTTATTGGTTGGTTGAACTTTTTCTTTTTTTAATGTCATATCGTTTAGGTGGATTATTCTGTAGACTATCATCTATCATCTTTCTCTTATGGTTAATCTCTCGTTCGGGGATGAAAAAAAAAAGCTGCCAGAAACAGTAAAGCCCAGTCACCGGTTTCGAAGATGAAACAAATCATTTTTATCTTGAAATAGAAAGAGAACTCGTTCAACCGAAGATAACAAGGAAGAGATTAATTGCTAAAAGAATAGACAAAATAAAATAACAAATGCATCTACGTGTTTTATAAAAAAAAAATCCCAAACACAAAATGTAATATCAATTTTTAAACGAAATATTTTCTAATGGAAAATAATTGACGAATTAAATGAATGGGTTTACAAATTTATTATTTAAACAAATCATTCGTCGAATATATTATTATATAAGTTATTATTTCAATAATTTATGATAAAATATATTTTGATGTATAATAAATAAAAAAATAATATAAGAAAGTAGTCAAAGTTTATTTTTATCTCGCGTTTATTGGTCGGTGGTTTTATCAAATATTCTAAAAACTTTGTTTACGATGTTATGATTATGTAAAAAAAAAAAAACATAAGAAAGAAAAAAAGAAAAAAATTAATAAACTTTATATAAACGTAATAAAATAAGTTGATATCAAAAGTTTTCGAAACTATTCGAATAGTGGAAAAGTTTTATTTTAATATTAGGATTATTTTTATAACCGGGAATCAAAGTTTTATTTTCTTTATTTTTTTAAAGAACAAGTTGTAGTCTTCTACACACAGATACATTGCGTATAAACGAGTTTTATTTAAATATATAGAGGGAGGAAAAGTAAGAAAAGTTAAAGGGTTTTATCAAATGGTCTATTACATGATTGCTATCTTTCGAGAGTTGTAGAATTCCAACTAGGTTTACTAGTTCATAGAAACCAATTTGCAAATTACCAAGTTTCAATAGGATAGTTTTTGTTAGAGTTTTGTTAGATATATATAACCAACATTCTATAGAATCAATCAAATTACAGATATTACAATTTATTAATATATTCATATTAATAATATTAATAATATTACTTATATTAATAATATATTTATTATTATATAATATAATATATTTGTAATGCTTGCAAATTATAAAAAAAATAATAAATATTATAAATTTTTCTATCACAAAAATATATTTTTATAATTAATTTTAATATAGAAAACTAATTTGATTATTAATACGAAAATAATAATAAAATAATAAAATCGTAGTTAAAGAGAATACGTGGAAAAAGAAAAAATATCAATATAATATATTTAATTTATTTAATTATAATATAATTCTGATGCTTGCAAATAATAAAAAAAAAAACAAATATAAATTTTTCTACTATCAAAAAATATATTTTATATTTACAATCAATTTAAATATAAAAAAAACTAATTTAATAATAAATACTTTATTGTTAATAATTGATATAATAATAAACTCGTTATTAAAAAGAATCTTTAAAAAAAGAAAAAACCTACAGGTGTGTAAATGGAAAATTTCTATAGATATCCAAGAAACGTGAGAAATCGTTTTACACGTATCGATAGAATCGATTAGCATTTCAACTATGTCAGTTTGACTGATAGCATTGGTTAATTGTTTCAAACGCTTCGTCATTCGTCTAACTTTATTTTCTCAAAATCAATGCACGTAAACGTTTCCTCCCCTGTATATCGATAAAATCGTTTCAATCTTTTTTCTATATATATTTTTTTTCTTCTTCAAAGACTATTATTTCACCTGTATTATATTACTTTAAACGTATCAAATATATTTCAATCGATACTGCACTTCCATTTTTTTCTTTTTTCAGATTTCATCTTTCATAATAAAAAGTTCAATTTAATTACTTTTCTTTCTAACCATTTCTATTTGATTTTTTTTATTTAATATTATTTATATTTTTAAATAATAAAATATATTACTTCATTTAAAAACCCTCTTTTGACTAAACCCCATGAATATATTTAAACAAAATTGTTTTCATTTTATAGAATATATTGAGCACGGTGTTAAAAAAAGAAATAACGTTTTAAATAATTGACGAAGATGAATAAAAAAAATAAAAAAAGAAAGAGATAGAATGCTTTTAAGAAATTATCTCTCTCTCTTTCTCTCCCTTTAACTATCTATATATATACATATATAGAGAAAAACGTTCCTTTTTTAAGAACGTATTTGAATTTTTCCTTCGACCATGTTTAAAAACGATTTGACCCAGATCGTCTTTTATCGCAATACACACACACACACACACACATATACACAAATATACAGAGTGTTCGGAAAGTTAGCAATGTGTATATATATTCGTCTGCATAACGGATATGTCACAGTGATTAATATTTCTCCTAGCAACGTATTCACCCCGTTCCCCTACCTTGTTTTCCACCCCCTTCTTTAAATCCCGTCCCTTTTTCTGTCTTCGTTTCTTTTTATCTCGCCAATTTACAATACAAATGCGAAACACACCCAAGAACCCTCTCGAAGAAGGTACACGCTAGAATTACCTTCTATATACACCTTTATGCATCCTTTTATTTTCATTATTTTTTCTTATTTTTTGTTTATTTTCATTTACGTTTACATTTACGTTTCTTAAACGCATAAAGATTAAAAGAAAAAAAATAATGAAACGTAACATAGGGTAAAAGAAATATATATATATGTATGTATTATGCAATGTAAATGCATATAATTTGCAATAATGGAATTATTATTTATTTTTGTTATTAAATATTCGTAGGACACACACACACACACACACGTTAGAAATATTAATAAATATGTTGGGAAGGAAAAATTATGGTAAATAATATATAGAATGTATATATATACGTGGAAATAATTTTTAAATAATTTATAATATATTGTAATTAATAACCTATAATTCATTAAAAGTAATATTATATACTAATTATTTTTAATATATAATATTCTAAATATTTTATTTATAAATTAATTTATAATATAATTAATATTATAATTTATAATATATTATAATTCATAACCTATAATTCAGTGAAAAGGTAATATTATATACTAATTATTTTTAATATATAATATTCTATAAATATTTTATATATAAATTAATTTATAATATATTATAATTCATAACCTACAATTTTTTATATACTAGAGAGAGAGAGAGAGAGAGAGAGAGAGAGAGAGAGAGAGAGAGAGAAAGAGCGCGAGAGAGAGAGAGGTAATATTATATATTATAAATTTTATATATAATATTATATAATATAATTTATAATGTATTATATAGGTATATAACCTATAATTCATTCTAGGTAATGAATTATTAAACGTTTTATTTTTAATTAAATATCAGTCATTTTTATTTTTAATAAACAAACACTCTTGTACACAGGTGTACATGTAACATGTACAAATATATATGTACAAAGATATATTCTCTTCTAAAATATACTATACTGATAAAATTTGAGTAACGAAAATAGAGGGTGTTAAGGACTACTTAAAAAGGGGTTAAATATAAAAGTGAAATATACCGTGTGTCCTTTATGTCGTTGTCATAGTAATAGGTAACCATGTAATCCACAAATCACAGTGATCACGCAAACTACACACACCTACACGTATTATACACACCTCAGATAAAAAAAAAAAAAACAACTCACGGAATATACTCTTAGCAAAAATGTCGAGGTTATGTTGACTGAGTCACTTGAGTTATGTGCATACGTAATTCATAACTTTTAATAATTTAGTTTTTCTTTTTTTCTTTTCTTTCCTTTCTTTTCTTTCATTTTTTTATAAGCCATATGCAAATATAGAATTTTGTAGAATTGTTGTTAATTATTTTTAATTATCACGAACAACATTAAAGGTTAATACAATTTTTATTAGAATCATTTCAATAATTTTGTTAAAAGAAAAAAAGAAGATAAATCATAGTAAATTTAAACAATAATTAAACAAATGAATTTTTGATTATCTTTTACAGACCAAAATTTCAAGCTAAGTTGAAATAATCATTTTGAAACATTCTATATACAAAATGTGTATATATATATATATTTGTTCATATGTGAGAATGTGTTAGTGAGGTACTAACGTCATTCGTATTTACATGTTGGCTTATTAATTCTCACACGATCTGCTGGATCAACGAGTTTTGCCATATTTAAACATGCATACTAAGAGTTTCTATATATGTGCATGTGTACGTGTATATATGTGTGTATGTGTCTGGTTATAAAGAGAGAAAGAGAAATAAAACATTTAAAGTCTAAATCCGATTGCTATTATTTTCAACGAATCGAATTTCTCGCACGGATTTTATATGTGTATGTGTGTGTATATGTGTTAGTTTGGCAAGAGAACGCGGAAAACTTCTTAAACTGTTTCTCTAAAGTGATATTTTATTTCACACATTCTCTCTTTCTTTTTCTCACACACACATACACATTTTATATTATATTCTCACATTTTCACTGTTTCTAACTTTTCGTAACTGGATTTAATTCTATAAACAATTTCGTTTTCTATTTAAAATTTGAGTTTTTAGTTTCTTAAGAATTCACCTAAGCACATGTGCACATTATAGTTTTTTTTTTATTTAAATAATCAGAAAAAGTTGTTGCCAAAAATAATGATTAAATAATAATCATTAGACAATAACTTTTTGTCTTGACGTATAACAGATATAATTCTTTTTAAAAATAAAATAAAAAAACAATAAGGAAAAAAAGATTTAATAAAAAAGAGGGAGTGTGTATTGAAAAAAAAAAAATTAGAAGATAATTTAAGATATTTTTTGTTGTATAATATTCGTGTTAAATATTATATAAGTTGTTGTAAATTTAATAGATAGAATGTTTTTGGTTTCATTTGGATTTTGAAATTGAATGATCTTTTTGGTCATTTAATTTTTGATAATAGTGCCAACCTTTCATCGTTATCATCCGACGGTTTCGGATCTTCGCGGCACCGTAAGTTCGTGCCCTCCGCGAAATGCACCCTTTGTCCTAGATCCGGTGAGAATCCAAGCAACCTACAATAAACACGAGAACAACCATATGCTCGTATACAAAATGGTTTTTCTATTTTTTTTTTTTTAACAATAATTGTTCTTGTTCTTTAATTGTTCTTGTTATTTTTTTTTATTTATTTTTTTTTTTAGAAGGGTAGGAAGCTGAGAAACTGAGAAGGGAAAGGAAAAGGGGAAGGTTGCGTTTAGGGTGGATTTTTCACGAAGGGCCACAAACACAAGCCACAACTTTCGTAATTTTAAATACAAAATCTACTGGACATTTAATTTTGAAACAATTTTTTATTAACACCCAAATACATTTGTTCAAATAAAAGAAAAAAATTCCAACATTCAATAATTGTATTTAATTAAAAAAAATAAAATTAAGAAAAATGTTTTGGAATGAAAAAATTATTCAAAAAAGTGTGTGGCCCTTTGGGTAATGGTCTGGTTGGAATGTTTGCAAAAAAAAAATAAATAAGAAATATAATTATTATAACACATTATTAATTATTGTTATTTTTCTTTTTTATTACTTTTTAATTATACATTAATGTTATTAATATTAATTAGATATTATCCCACCTTGCAAGCATGATTATTCATAATTGTTATTATATTATTATTAACTTTTTTAAATTTATTATTAGTACATTGTTAACATTATTATAATTATTATTAGAATAGTATTAGTATACTTATTACGTGTATCACCTTCCACAGGAACGTAATTATATCTTTAAGCTGATTAAATGCAAATTGGATTAATGAAGATAAAAAAAAAGTGAAAGAAAATAAGAAAGAACGTAACGAGTCACCAATTATTCATTAGAATAATAATAATAATAGTAATAATAATAATACAAGTATAATTCTTATAAACAGATAATTTTTTAAGATAATTAATTTACATATTTATTGAATTTGAGAAAATAATTAATAAAATAATTAAAAAATTAATATGCAATCAAGAAGACAGACTCACACGCACATATATACATTCAATATTTATATTCATGAGTAAAATTATTAACTTAATAATAAGATCAATTTCATAATTAATTATTGAAGCTAGTATAAATTATAATAATACGATTATTAATTAGAATTATTAAATACGACGAAGGTGGTTTGATCTATAAACCAATAAAAAAAAATAAAATAAGTTCATTAACGTGATTGTTAAATTAACAATTAAATAACAAAATCATAAATCACAAGCTAATATTTTTCTTAAAAATAAAATAACTTGAAAAAAGAGTTTCCTTTGGGTATGTATTTGTACGTGTGTGTTTATGTGCGAGTGATAATAAAATTTAATTTCTATTAACTAATAATTAATAAATTATTATTTGTTAATAATATTATAATTTTAATTTATTTAATAAATAATATAATAAATTTAATTTCTATTATTTTAATAAATTATATTTATATAATTAAATATAAATATAATACATAATAAATTAATATAAATATAATTTATAATTATAATTACATTTTATAATTAATAAATTATTTTCACGAAAGTAACAAAATAAAAATAAATAAAATAAAAAACAAACATCGTAATCGGTAAAAAAGAATTCTTTTTGTTAAATAAAAATAAAAAAATAAAATAAAAAAATAAAATGAAATGAAAAAAAGAAGAAGAATTCATTTGAGATCCCGTAGATCCATCACAATAGGAAAAAAAGAGGTGAGTTCAGAGGTAGAGAGGTTGGATGAAGGGTGAGAATGAAAGGAAAGGGATACGACGACGGCTCATTGAGAAATTGAAAGGCAGATAAAAAGGTTTGACCCATTTTGTAACATTTCTCGCCATTGATGTACCACAAACCAACACCCCTAACACAACCTTCCTCAACTTTTGCGCCCTCTCACAATTTCACATTATTGTTATAATTCTTTCATTTGGTTTTTTTTGAAGGGAGGATTCAATCATTTTTCATAGATCAAAATGAAAATATTGTTTAAAATTAATTATTTTGAACAATTTTATATATTGGAAATGATATTCAAGTGAATGAATCAAAATGAAGTTGATAATAATAAAGAATAATTTTCATTGATAAATTGAACTCTTTGAATAATTATCACTTTAATGACGTATAGTCGATCGTGTATCATCGATTCTCTCGAAGCTTTCCATATACTATATATATATATAGACAAATACATAGATACGTACACAAATACAAGTATATGTATGTATGCATACGTGTTCCTCGAGTGCAAACACATATTCTATCCATCTATCTTTCTCTATCTGAAGTATCACCGTATCACTGGTTAGAAGAGGTACACATACGCTTATGTACTTAAATATACATATATATATTATACCACTTATATACTGGGTGAGTTAGAATGAATTATAACAAAACTCCTATCAAATTATTATAATTTTTTATTAAATAAATAATTAATTAACACGTAAAATTTAATTATCAAATTAGATATTATTTATAAGCTTTTTTAAATCATTTTATTATTTTATATTTAAATAAACTAAAATTTATTATTTATTGTATAAATAAATTATATATTATTTTAACGAAATAATTAAATAAATTAAAAAGAGAAACAATATATTAAATTAATTTTAATTAATAAATAATAAATTAAAATTGAAATTTAATTTAAATTATTTTTTATTTAAATTGAATTGTTATTTTCATAGGAAAAAATGTTAGTTAAAATGTTTTTGAATGATAACATTTCATTATGAGTCACCCGTTATAGGAATAGAGATATGTTTACGTGTGTGTACGAAATCACCCGATTATTCGAAAAAGAGGAGAATGGGAGAGAAATGAACAGGGGTGAGGGATAGGGGTGTTTGAGGGTGTATAGGTTCGAGTATTGGTAACGAGAGCATTTATTGCAGAAACCAGCTACTCGATTGGATACTTTATCGGGTTGGATCACACGACCCTAATCTTTGAAAAGCTCGAAATTTTATCGATGATAATAGACGACCACTCATTTGTTATATGAAAAACAGAAAAAGAATTTAAACGTAAAAAGAGAGATAAAAAGAAAGAAAGAAAAAAAGAGAGAGAGAGAGAATAAAGAAATTGGAACACAGAAATTGATCCTTTAAAATTATCGGATTATTTATCACAAACCAACAAATAGATTGAATTTTTTTAAATTGATAAATGAATGAAAAATTGTGATACGTCTAAATTTTCTTACGGAAAATAAATTTATTATAATTAATTTAATTAATAAGGTACAGATTTGATTTATTTAAATTAAATAAAATAAAATAGGATTGTAATATATAATAAAAGAAAATTTAGAATTTATTAAAATATATAATAAAATATATTATGAGACTTCCGGTTGGGATTTGTAGAGGGAAAGAGCGTGAAAGTGAGCGGAGGTGAAATAGGGTGGAAGTGAGTGAATAGAGCAGTGAAGGAGATAGGGAAGGTCAGAGCAGGTAGAAGGAAAGTCAAAGGGAGCAGGAGGCAGAGAGAGATAGGGGGGAATTGGTGAGTGAGAGGAAGAAAAAGGTGAGAAAGGGAAGCAGGTGAAAACGAGGTTAGGAGTTTGTGGCGACGACAGCGACATCGGTGGAAGAGAGTGGAATCAGGTTGGAGGAAAGAGTCGGTAAGGCAGGAAACAGGCAAGCGGATGAGTGAGGAGAAGGGGATAGGAGGTGAGAAGAAGAGAGGGGAGGAAAACAAACGCAGAAAGGATGGTGAGAACGAGAAGTGAGAGCCGGGGGAGAACTGCGGGAGTGAAGGAAATGTGGATGAGGAAGAGGGAGATGGAGGATGAAGAGGAAGAGAGAGCGTTTAGAAGAAGTCAGAAGATATCTAGATCGCCGGGGAGGGGTGAGGAAGGAAGAGGTGGCGTGCAAGAGAAAAGGGAGGTGGAAGATGGGCAAGAGGAGCAGATAAAGGAGATGGAAAGAAGGGAATTTAGAGTGGAGCTGGACCAAGAGTGGATGGAGGAGGTGAAGAATATAGTAAGGAAAGAGATTAGTGGGGTGAAAAAGGAGCTAGATAGAGTGAGAGGGGAGATGGCGGAGAAGGAAACGAAATGGAGGGAGGAGATGGAAGAGAAAGAAGCGAAATGGAGGGAGGAGATGGAAGAGAAAGAAGCGAGATGGAGGGAAGAAAGAGAGAAACTGGAGAGAAGGATTGGAGATTTGGAGGGGAAGCAGGGGAAGGGGGTTGGGGGAGAGGGTAGCAAGGTAGGGGTAGAAGAGGAAAAGAGGGTGGCAGGGGGAGCAGTGGATATGGGGGCGAAGAAGGATGAGGGGGGAAGGGATTAGGTGGAAAGTGATAGAAATGGAGAAGAGGATGGAGATGAAAGAAAGGGAGGATAGGAGAAGAAATGTGATAATTAGGAGAGTGATAAGGAGAGGTTCTGCGAAAGAAACGGCGGAGAGGTTGTTGGATAGAATAGGGGCTGGTGTGAAGGTAGAGGAGGTGGAGGAGATAGGAAGAAGGAGGAGGGAGGGGGAGGAGACAGTCCTGAAGGTGAAGCTAAGGAACGTGGAGGAGAAAAGGGAAGTGATGTGGAAAAAGAGCAAGCTGCAAGGGAGGAGGGAGCTATTAGGGGATGATTGGACGTGGAAGGAGAGGAAGATGCAATGGATGCTTAGGGAGGTGGGGAGCAGGGAGGCAAGGAAAGGGAGGAGGGTAAGAGTGGGGTATGGGAAGATATTCATAGATGGAAAGATATGGGTATGGGACGAAGAAAAAGAGGAGTTGAAAAATGGTAGGGAGGGGGGTATGAGGGAATAGAAGGAGAAAGGGAGGAAAATCAGGGGGAAGGGAAGGATGGGAAACGAAAGATGGGAAAAAACTAATGGAAGGGGGGGAGGGAGTGGGACGGGGGGAGGAAATTGGAAGATAGGGTTCTGGAATGTAGCAGGATTAATGAATAAGGATAAGGATTTTTGGAGGGTAATAGAAAAGTGGGAAGTAATTGTTTTAATCGAGACATGGATGGAGGAAAAAAGCTGGGAGAAGGTAAGGAGACGATTACCGGGGGGATATGTGTGGACGGTGCAGGGGGCGAAGAGGAGGCATAAGAGGGGAAGAGGGATAGGGGGAATGGTCGTGGGGGTGAGGAAGGAGATGGCGGGGGAGGGGGAGGATGACAAGGAGGAAGAGGAGGAGGGAATCATGGTGAGGAGGGTGAAGGCTGAGGGAGAGGTTTGGACGGTGGTAGCGGTGTATGTGAATGGAGATATGGAAAGGAAGTTGGGGAAGATAAGGGGATGGATGGAGTTGCAGGGACAGGAGGGGAAGGTAATTATAGGAGGGGATTTCAATGCAAGGACAGGTGAGACAGGAGGGAGAGAGGGAGGAGAGGAAGGGGAAGAGGGGAGAGGTAGAAGGTCCAAGGATAAGGTGTTGAATAGGGAGGGGCGGTTGTTAACGAGTATGATGGGAGAGGTTGGTTGGGAGATTTTGAATGGAGGTATTGAGGGGGATGAGGAGGGAGAGTTTACATATACGGGGGGGGGGACGGGCACGGTGATTGACTACGTGTTAGGGGATGGGAGTACGAGGAGTGGGATAGAGAGGGTAGTAGTGGGTGATAGGATAGACTCGGATCATCATCCGTTGATAGTGACCATGAAGAAAGGAAGGAGGGGCAGTAGTATGAGGAAGAGTGGAGGAAAGGGAGGGAAACGAGGCAAATGGTCGGAGGAGATGAAGAAGGAGTATCAAAAGGGAATAAGTGAAGTAAGATTAGAGAAGGTCGGAGTGAAGGAGATAGTGAAGGAGATGACAGAGAAGGTGAAAAGAGAAATGGTGAGGAGTGAGGAGAGAGGAGGAAGAAGGGGAGGGAGAAGGAAGGAGGGATGGTGGGACGATGAGTGCAGGGGGATGAAAAGCGAAACGAGGAGGGTATTAAGGGAGTGGAGGAGGGGGAGAGGATCAAGAGAAGAGTACGGGAGAAGGAAGGCAGAGTACAAGCAGCTGTGTGAAAGGAAAAAGGAGGAGGAGAGAGACAGGGTGATGAGAGAGATAGGGGAGGCGAGGACGGAACAAAAGGTTTGGGAGATAGTGAACAGAGGAAGAGTTAGGAGGAAGAAGGTGAGCGAGAACATAGGGAAAGAGGAGTGGAGAGAGCACTTTATGAGGTTGCTGGGTGGGACGGAGGAACGAGTCGTACTGGATACAGGGAGGGGGAGGGGAGAAGATGGAGAAGAGGAGATAAGTATGGAAGAGATGGAGAGGGTAGTAGGGAAGCTGAAGGAAGAAAAGGCGGCGGGAATAGATGCGATTCCTAACGAGGCCTGGAAGTTTGGAGGAAGAAAGGGGCTGGAGATGATTAGGGCGGTCTGCAATGGGGTGTGGAGAGGGGAGGGCTGGCCGGAGGAGTGGAAGGAGGGGCTAATAATCCCAATAGTGAAGAGAGGAGAAGGGGAGAAGGTGTCTGACTACAGAGGCATAACTCTCATGCCGTCTCTGTACAAGGTGTACGCAGCAGTTCTGGCGGGCAGGATAGAGGAGGAGGTGGAGAGGAAGGAGATGGTGCCGCAGAACCAGACAGGGTTTAGGAGAGGTCTAGGAACGATAGACAATATATATGTGTTGAATTATCTGGTGGGAAGACAAGGAAGGAGAGAGAGGGGAAGCTGGTGGCGGCGTTCCTGGACTTCAAGGCGGCTTTTGACTCGGTGGATCGGGAGGTGCTGCTGCGTGGGATGGAGAAGAGAGGGATAAGAGAGGGGCTCAGAGATAGGGTGAAGGAGGTGTTGAATGAAACGGCGAGTAGGGTGAAGGCAGGGGGGGAGGAGGGTGATAGATTCTGGACGGCAAGAGGGGTCAGGCAGGGTTGTCCAATGAGCCCGATGCTATTTAACCTCCTGACTGCGGACTTGGAGGAGGAGCTGTTGAAAGGAAGATGGGGAGGGGTTAAGGTGAGAGGGAGGAGGATTTGTTCACTAGCGTATGCAGACGATGTGGTGTTGTTGGCGGAAAGGGAGGAGGAGATGGAGAGCATGCTGAGGCGAATGGAGGGATATTGTGATAGGAAGAAGTTGGAGGTCAGTGTGGAGAAAACAAAGATAGTGAGATTTAGGAGAGGAGGGGGAAGAAATAGAGAGATTGATTGGAACTGGAAGGGGAAGAGAATAGAGGAGGTGAAGGAGTTTAGATACCTGGGCTATGTTTTCAAGAAGAATGGAGGTCAAGAGGCGCATGTGAAGGAGAGGGTGAAGAAGGCTGGGGCGGCTATGAGGCAGATTTGGGGATTGGGGAAGAGGATGTTCGGCAAGGATTGGGTGAGGAGGCTGTGGCTGTTTGACAAGCTAGTGTGGACGGTTTTGAGTTATGGAGCGGAAATATGGGGGTGGGAGGAGAGGATGGAGATCGAGGGGGTGCAGGAAAGATTTTTGAGGTGGACTATGGGGGTGGACTGGAGAACACCAGGGTATATGGTAAGGGAGGAAGGGAAGAGAGACAAATTGAAAATAAAGGCGGCGAAGAGAGCGTGGAAATATGAGGAGAAGTTAAGGAGAGGAGAGGGAAGTGAGCTGGCGAGAGAGTGTTGGAAGGAGGCGCAGGAGAGAGAAAGGGAGATAGAAGTAAGGAAATCAAAGTGGGAAGTAGAGAGGATGAAGTTCAAAGAGAGGATAGCGCAGGACGGGGTGGAGGTGTTGGAAAGGTGGGATGAGATTGAGAGGGAGGAAAGAAGGCGACAGGAGGTGGAGAGATGGGAGAAGATATTGGAGTCGAGATACAACATGTGGTACAAGACGGTGGTTGCGGAAGGGTTGCCAGGATATTGGGTAGGAAAGTGGAGTGAAGAGAGAAAAAGAAGAGTGGCGAGATTTAGATTGGGGAATGAGATGAGGGAAGGGAGATACTGGGAAGAGGAGGAGAAGAAAAAATGTAGGGTGTGTGGTTGGGAGAGAGAGACATGGGAGCACGTGTTGGAGGGCTGCAGTAGAGCGGTCGGGGAGGAGGACGGGAGAGGAGTGGAAGAGAGGATCAAGGAAATTTTGGATGAGAGTGGAAGGGGGAGGAGTGGATGAAGAGGATTGGGAGCATGAGAGAGAAGAAGGAGAGGCAAGGAGGGGAAGAAGGGAGGAAGAAGTGGAGGTTTGGAACGGGTGAAGGGGGAGGGGAAGAAGAGGAAGTGAGGGAGAGGGTAGTGTTAAGTTAGGTTAAGGAGATAATTGTCAAAGGAGTGCAACCCTTCGGGGACGCAGTAAATATCTATCTAATAAAATATATTATTATAAAAATATATATATATATAAAAAATATTTTATTATATATTAAAATATTTTATATATTTATTTTTATTATATAATTAAAATTATAATTTACTAAAATATATAATAAAAAAAATATAGTATATAATAAAAGAAAGATAAAAAAACAATATAATATTAGATAAAACTATCAAAGGTATAAAGGATTAAATGCAAACATTTCATCATTCGAATAAAATTTAATAACATGCGATCGTATAAAAAATCATATGTAAAAACAAACTTATACATCACGAGGGTATTCGAGATTAGGTCTTGAAAAAAAAGAAAAAATGATAGGGGGATGAAGATCGTCGAGATTTAAATATAAAAATGGGGTGTTTTTAATAAAACTGCCACTCCTCCACTCGTCTGCTTTACGTTAAATTTGTTTCACGAAAAAAACAAATAAAATAAAATAGAAGTGCATCACCCTACACGTGTGTCCTGCGTACGTACATACGTATGTGTGCGAAATAAAGGTGCAAAAGTGGATGTATATAAAAGTACATCATGCTTTCACAGAAGACAAAAAAAAAGAGAAAAAAAAATGAGAAAGATAGGAGTGCAAACATAGATGACTTGGCCCAAATTCGAGAAGGCCTATACACACATACACACACACATTTACATATTTACATTTACACATACATTCTCGTTTTACTCTGATGCATTTGGAAATAGCTTTCGGCCCGATTGTCCTCGAAAGATATACATAGAAACGAATTCAAAGAGTAATCCCTTTCCCTCCACCTTTACCCACCCCCACCCACTACCCCTATGTCTCTTATACGGGTATACAACAATCTGTTACTTAATAATTATTTGTATTACATAAACAATTGCAATACTAATGTTACACTTAACATGTTACTATTTCATATATGTAAATACATTTGTTATATTTCATTTTGTTTTGATTTATAGAATATTTTTATTAGTTTAAATTTAATTCCTTATGAAATGCACTTTATTTATTTTTTTTTTTTAAGTATACCAAACTTTATTTTTATTCCTTTAAAAAATAAAACCACGTATTGCAATAATTTGATTTTAACTAAATTTTGGAATGATATTATAATGGTTGGACAAATGTATATGTATATAAATGTTATAATAATTCGATCGTATACGTAATTCGTAATCATTGTTCCATAATTTATTTCTTGTAATTCGTATTACAAACTGCATTTTGTAATTTGCATTTGCAAGTTTATATCCCTCTTTCCATCCTTCCTTCCTTCCTTCCTTCCTTCCTTCCTTCCTTCCTTCCTTGCTTTTCACAATAACGGAAAATACGATTTACGTTTATTACTCCATTGTCAAATATTTATTTGACAAATTTGCATTAAACATTATGTACCGATTTAATTAATTGTGGTATCGTGTTTTATATGTATATATGTATGTGTGTGTGAGAGTTGTCATTTGAAATATGTTCAAAGTATGTAAATCTAGATTTTATTTTCTTCCATGTGGAATAACACACTTTGAACATTATCATTCTTGCAAATCAAATTTTATAATTTACCCTACAATTTCTCCAAATAAATTTAAATCATATTTTAAATTGTTCAAACAAATTTAACGTTTTTATTTATTTATTTACGATTCATAAAAATGTTCAAAGTTTAAAATACAAGTTTTATTTTTTTTTTGTTCAGAATGAATACAATATTTAATACAGTATTATTTTGTATATTTTATATTATTATATTTTATGATAGTAATATATTAAACAACAAACAGATATTACAAACTTTACCATAATAAATAAGACTCATAAATAATAATAATAATAATAAAATGAAACGATGATTTATTACAACATGTTTTCATGGATGATGGGTTTAAACTTAGAGCCTAATTTCGAAGAAATATTATACACATTCAAAATATGCGATACACTTTAATAAAATTAGGTGATATATTATAACCGAACGTCATACTTAAGAGAAACTATGTGTGTTTTAGTTTTACTCGTTAAGCCAACACTCAACAAACAATCTTTTAAATGAGATATAATTATAGTTGATCGATTAATATAAAAACTCGTTGAATAAACTAAAAACCTTTTCTTTTTGTTTATCTTTTTAAAATGCGAATTCATTTTAAAAGTGAAATTAACAAATTGCAAATTAGGTAATGGTTGGTTGATTATTTGGTTCACTTATAGTTCAAATTTTAATTACTTTTTTCCTAAAAGTAACAAAAAAAATAAATAAATAAATAAATAAAGTAACGTTCGATAATCTTCTTATTGGATTTGTTTAATAATTAAATCCAAATTGTGTGTGTGATTTATTTTTGTTTAAATAATTCATATTTTAACAAATTAATTTCGAAAATGGATTTCAATACAAAAACTAAAAAAAAAAAACAAATTTTATACGCTCGCTGTAAAATAAAATTCAATTGAAAATAAATTTAATGCATCGATAATATAAAATAAAATACAATTCCTAAAACAAATTTTCTACGATTAAAATTATTATTATAAATACAAAGTTTATCTATGAATTTACATATAAATCCAATAAAGAAGTATAGCCATATATATATTTAATTACAAATAATTATAATAATAATATATTATAATATAAATTAAAATTAAATTATATCCTCAAATTATCCTTAAATTAGCCTCAAACGAAAAATTGTTATTCTATATTTTCAATTTATTTTTTCATGTAGAATCACCCCCTTTTCGTTTGTACCACCCGTTACCGATCACCCCTATAACTATATAACATAGTTATATTAAAGTTATATATTATACCTTTATTATATATTTATTATATTATAAATTTATTATATTATAATAATTTTATATATGTATATAATAAATATATATATATATATATAACTTTATATTATATTATATATAATATACGTAATAAATATAAAAGAAGAGAGAGAACACTGTGCCAAAATGTAGTTAAATATAATCCCAACGAATTGTAAATGTTCCTCGTACATACACACGACACACACAAATATACACACACATATACACATAAACGTATACAGAAAAAATGACTAAATGGTACCTATAGATGAATATAATACAAAAAAAAAAATCATAACAAACTAGGATGAATAGAAAGTAAACATTGTCGAAATAAGATTCGTCATATAATAGAAAATACATAAACTGTAACGGTATGAAGATAAAAAAAACGTAAACAAAGTCAGGATAAATTGTTTCAGATATATATAATATACGTTTATGTAACTTTTATGTTAATAGTCCTGTGTCTAGCAGTAGTAGTAGTGACGGTAGTAATGGTGTGAAATATTCCTCTGACGATTAGTATCTATGCCAAAGATTTTATTACGAGTTTAATCAGACAGTTATAAAATAAAATTCGTAAGCATATCATTTTCATACTTAATAGTATACTTAATAAAAAATTTTATAGTAACTGTTTCTTATTTTTTATAGTTTCTTTTTTGTGTTCTTTTTTCTAGAAAATTAATCTATTTTTTCCAACGTTATTATTGTTTTATATAGTTTGTTTAATTTTTAAAACAGAGTTACAATAATATTTGGGTGTGTTATATTACAGAGAATTAAATTACAATAGTAATTCTTATTGCAAGTCTTAGTAATGAAAAATAACAACTTTGCTTAATACAAAAGATAAAACGTTTATCGATATGTAATATATAAAATTACTTTTAATTTTAGAAAAATAATAACATATAAAACATATAAAAATTATTTCTAATTTTATATTATAAAATAATATTAATATTAATCAATTATTAATTATATAATAAATAAAAATAAATTATTAATTAAATTATTTATTAACCCCTTAAGCAGCAATGATTTGAAAAAAAAAACGGCCAAAAAAATCATATTTTCTTTTTTGCATAAAGACATAGTTTAGAACATTGTTTTGACAAAAAAATTAAAAAATACAGAAATAATCAATATTTTTATGTTAATTTTGGATTTTGTTCCACATTACAAAGAAGAGCCGAATATTGCAATGTTACACGTACGTCGACTTTTTAATCTTTCTTTTCGAATTACTATTTCGGAAAAAACATTTTTCGGAAAAAACGTGTCTTCTTTCTTTGCTTTCACTTTCTTATTTTCAATTTTCTATTTTATTTGAGTGTAAAAAATCATAGAAAAATAAAATAATACGCTAGAGTTAACTCGAGCGTGCTGCTTAAGGAGTTAATATTTTTAAAAATATAATATAAAAATATAAAAAATTAGAAATAATAATAATAAAAAAAGAATAATGATAATGATTACATCAAAGATTTTCTATTAGAAGGATACTATAATTTATGCACGTAAACGTAACGTTTGAACATATCGTCGTCAAAATCCGATTTGATTAGAAACTGATTTACCCCAGAGGCAAACCTATTTTCCATGTAACCTCTGACATTAGCATGTATTAATGATTCTCGACATGCTGCTGATTGGAACATAATGCAAATGCTACCTTTATTCCATCTCATTTATTCATCCAAAATTCTAAATTAAATTTCATATTTTTTCTTTCCTAAAATTTATTTTTCATTTATTTCATTAGAAAAAAAAATATATTCTATTTAAATTAACACGCGCGCGTGTGTGTGTGAGAGAGAGAAACATTATGGAAAATAATTTTTACTGAAATGTTTTACACGTAAATTTCTATATTTTCGTGTGATAATTTTATGAGAAGTAAAATACAATACAAATGTTTATGATAATAATTTAGAAAAAAAATGTGATGAGTATAGTTGTCTTGTTCTCTGAACGTAATGTTTCCATCATAACCATCATACCCATTTGATCGTTCAAACGAACATCCTCCTTGCATTGGTTTAGTTACACCCACGTTTAGTTAACCGATCTCACGATCAGAACCATTTATTAGTTAGGTTGCAAGGGGTGGTAATTGGCGGATATTCCATTAATTGAGACTTTAACCGATAATAAGAGTTATTAACACTCATTTTAGACTTATATTATTCTTCAAAGAAACTTTATACTTATTTATTATTAATTTAACAATCGATACAACGATATCAAATCTTTTACAACATTTATTTCATTAGAATTATTTTCATTCATTTTATTTCATTAGAATGATTTCATTCATTACATCAACATCTTCCTCATTTTATTTTCTTATAAAAAAAATAATTAGAACATGAAAAGTTGAAACAATATTCGTTTGATTAATTAAATAAAAAAACAATTCTATTGCAAAAATTTAAAAACAAAAATGTGTATGGTAGTTGTAATTTCTAAATAAATTTTGCATACTAGTAAAAGAATTAAGTTTGAAAATTTGAAATAGAATACGTGAAATGTACAAAATTCAATTTCAAAAAAAGAAATTGAATTATAAGATGAATGAAATGAATGAATCTATCAAAAACTTTGGTACGACCAACGAATAATGTTTTAAAGGAAATTAATCGAAGTAACAACAGGCAAACTATCCTAGAACAAAATGCTTCCACAAATCTAATTTATTATCCTAATTAACTATCCGTGTCTAACTTACCTATTGCACTACCTAGCATTATTATTATGACTATTATTATGATTATGGTTTAAATTCGCATATATTATGGATGCTGCGTATACATTAAAGTATACTACGTTTCTATGTAACGTTATAAATTAGAAACTATTTGTAGATAAAAAACAAATTATAAATTACTTAAAATAATTTATAAATATTATAAATTGATAAAATAAATATAAATAACTTAATTATAATATATTTACATTATTTTAATTATGTTATATATTTATAAATTATTATAAAAAAACCTAGAAATTATAAATAAATAAATTAGAAACGAATGAACAAAAAAATAAAAGAATATTTAAAGAAATTCTTATGAATAAAATTATGAGAATAATCGTCGTGGTATTTCTTATTCTATTAATAATAATAATAATAATAATAATAATAATAATAATGCGGGTATATTTAAGGTATAATAATACAATAGTGATATTAATAGAAAATAAAGTCAAGTTGGATAACAATAGAATATTTCCAAACGAAATATCATTAACATGAATGAGAATATGAAAGAGAAGAAAATTAAATGAGATAATGAGAGAGTAAGAGAAAGAGAGAGAGAGAGAATGAATATGTTGGTAAGATATGTGTAACTATGAGAAGAAACACAACGTATGGATCATGTTTCTATAACTTGGCCTAAGTAAACTTCTCGCATTACCTTTCATGAATATATACGAGTATTTATGCATACCTGTTTTGTATATATATATATGTGATGTTTAATTGTGTATGTATGTATATATAAGTATGTAGATAAAACAGACAGTGCAAGAACTGTAATCGAAACTAAATGAATTCGTTTGACTCGTTTAGTTTTAACATTTAAATACTTTAAAAATAGAAAAAAAATGTAGAAATAATTAAAAAAAAAGAGAATGTTTATTTGATACCTTTCACACACACACACATGTGACATATATGACGTACAAACTATACACGAATGTAAATGAAAATTACTCATCATTTATATTTTATCTTTTTTTTTCTTTTTACAATTTGCAATGCAAAGGTTAGCATAATTATTAAATGACGTATAACAAATATTCGTAAAAAGAATGAGAAGTCAAACTTGAGGTTTCAAATTGGCACGTGTTAAGCAATTTAAAAAAGAAGAAAAAACACGAACAAGTGAGATATTCATTAATATAAATTTTAAATAAATGTTTAAGAATATTAAATATTATGAAAACGAAAAAACCATAATCATAAATGAGTTTAATAAATATCATATACATAGCGTCGAGTTTATTTCAAGATAAATAAATTTATTTTCTTGAAAAATGATCGAATATTTTTTTTCATATATTTCTACAGATGTGTTCGTTACAAGTTTTGTAGAAAAAATGAGATGTATGTAGAATAAACAATAAGATCGTTTATAAAAATAACATATTTCAAATTATATTCAGTATAATAATAATTAGTCAAGCTCCCAAAAGCATTATTACGAAAATTCTGACGTAATATTAAATATTTTATACCAACCAAATTAAAAAGCAAAAAAACCAACAAACCATAAAAAAAAAAACCAAAATAAAATAAAATAAAACTTACTTGATATTCTTCGAATCAATATTCCAATGTATACTACTGGAAGTATATTTTTTCTTGTATGGAAATATACACTTTGAACAGTGTTGACAATTGAAAAACATATCTCAACGTCGAATAATTTAATCAGATGAATAATAAAAGAAGAAAAAAAAGGACACTTCAGATTAAATCGAGACTGAGAACACACTTGTACACTTTTTAATCCTCTTTTAATTAATTTTGTATTTTAAAAACACAAATCCTTCTTTTTTTTTTATATTTTTATTTTTTTTTCTATGATGTATTTAAAAAATTATTTATTACTTTCGATCGTCATTGACGCTGAATGATATTTTAAATACGATTAATGTATTTTATTTTATTTATTTATATAATATATAATATATATATATATATATATATATATATATTTATATAATATATAATTTATTTATTTATATATATATATATATATTTCGTTTTGATTGGACAGAATAAAAAAATGAAAAAATAAAAAGAAACTTCGAGCTATACGAATTATGCAGACATCTTGGATTATGCATGTGTACAAAATTAGATGTTTATGCAATCGTATGACAATTATATTACGTTTAATCTTTTTATTTTCTTCTTTTTCTGTTTTATTATTATTATTATTATTATTATTATTATTCCTGGATATTACACACTTCGATTGTTTCTATCGTTATTTAACATTTTCACATATTATATAATACACGTAACGCGTTATATTGGAATGTAGAGAGAGAGAGAGAGAGAGAGAGAGAGAGAGAGAGAGAAAGAGAAAGAGAGAGAGAAAGAGAAAGAAAGTAAAAAGTATATGTTATTAACTGTGAAGGAAAAAGAAAAACAGAAAAAATGGAGTAAAGTATAATTTGAAACCGATTTTTACCCACTTTCCACGATCACTTGAGAAAAAATACTTTAAATATTGGAAGGACGGAAACGTTATTTAAATATTTCAATTACTAAACATTTAGTGAGAGAAAGAGAGGAGAACATGGAGAGTTCGATTATTCAACGAGTAGGAAAAAATAATATTTCATTTGACGGAAAAAGTTTGAATGATTTTAAAACCTAATATCAGGTAATTAAACTCGACAATTGTGGTACTAATTAATTAATTTTCTTCCACTCTTTGTTTTTTTTTTTTTTTTTTTTTTTTTTTTAGTTAATTTATTTTATATTTTTAATTACAGTATTTTGAAACTCACGTTCATTCTCTCCCTTTCTGCTTTTATATATATATATATATATATATATATATATATATATAATAAAATAAAATAATGTAATAAAATATATATTTTAAATATATATTATATTATTTATATATAATATAATAATTATTCTATACTACATATAAATATATAAATATAAATATAATATTTTTTATATAATGTAATATTATATAAAATAATTTATATATATATATTTAAATAAAATATATAAATTGAAATATTATAAATATAAATTATTAAATATATATAAATTATAAGTTATATATTATTATCATTATTATTATTATTAATAATTTGATTGTAATTCAAAATTTTATTCAATCATTCCCCCTTCCTCCTTTCGTTCTATTTAATTTTCTTTTTTAAATATTTCTTCGTTTTTTTTCTAAATAATATTATCATACGAATATTAACACTTACGACCTTGATAATCACAATCAATTATTTATTATTATTATTATTATTATTAGTAGTAGTAGTAGTAGTAATAGTAGTAGTAGTATTAGTAATAGTAATAATATTCTATAATTTCAATTGTACTTTCTCTTTCTCTCATATCTATTCATTTATTTATGAATTGTTATTAATAATATTAAATGAATGAATAATTGTGTGACTTCATTAAACCACGTTCCCGTCCGCGCGCGTGTACCGTTATTAATTAATAATTTACACCAATTATTAATAATAATATTATAATTCTGATTTTACCTTCTCGTATCTACAGATATATTTAATAATTATAATATTTGTTAAGTTATTAATTAAAAAACGTTATAAACGCGGTTATACGTGTAGTACGAACAACTGACAGAACACTTTTACTGCCTTTGAAAAAGTTTACTGTGAAATATACTGACTCTTCGTCATTACCCTTTCCTCCTATATCTCATTTACACACTTCTACATATAACTATACTTAAACGAACACACACACACACACACACACACACACACACACACATAAACGCTCGTATAAGTATTCAGAAACAGAATGAGAGAGAGAAAGATAGGAACATTTTTTCTTATTGCGTCTACGTAAACAAAACAAAATATTTCAAATAAAATATAATTATATTTATCTTATTTTTATTATCTAATTAAATCTATTTTTATTTTTATTTTTATTTTTATTTAATTTTTATTTTATATAAATTATTGTTTAGGCGAAGTAAAGTTTGTGAATTTTTTTTTCTTTCTTTGGGAAATTTTTTCTGCAGAAATATTAAAACTTTCGAAATCAAAACTTGACCCAAAACAGAACCAACCAGGTATATTTCTTTGAACGGAAAGTATCTTATATGATTCCTCAAGGACGTTACTTTTACTTGCCTAATGAATACCATCTATGGGAATAAAAAAAAACGTATATGATTTAATATAATCTTAGGTTGTATTGTATAATTTGGATTGATAATTAAATATATATATTCAGATATAATTACGATAATGATTTTTCTATTACTGCATCGTGTTTTTTAATAATAAAAAATCAAATTAAAGAGAGAGCAAGAGAGAAAGCAAGAGAGAGAGAGAAAGAGAGAGAGAAAGATATAAATAGGTGAATTATGAAATAAAAAAATGTTATTAGCAGAATTTTTTCAAGTACACTCTATTTAAAACAGTCACTTCCTATTAACTTAGCTGCAACGAGACGAATGTTTGTCATGATTATTTTTTTTTCGAATTCGAAACGTAATTATTATGAGAAGTTACTTGTTACAACTGTGGTTTACCAATAATTAGATCGTTCATTTTAATTATTTGGTTTGGTTATTTAATATCAGACTAGAAAAAAATCTATGATATTGTCGTGGGATAAAGGTGATATTTTCTATTTGAAATTTTTATGTAACTATGTAACAAATAACACCCCTTATCGTAGTAAATTGTGTGTAAAGGTTATTATCTTTTTTTCTAGACAATTTTCTAATAGACAAATTACTTGTATTGTATACAATTATTTATAAAATTATTGAAAAATTCTAATATATAAAACAGTACACTATAATAACATTAAATAAATTATACAATAATATTGCAATATTCTTTTTAATAATAATTTCTCGTAAATTAATTTAATACAAAAATAATTCGACATTTGCGTATCGTTTGACCTAATCAAAAATTTTAATTTAAAAAAGAATTCATATGATAAAAAAATTAAACAAATTTTTAACAAATTCTTACCCTTCAGTATCCTTTTCATTATCGGTATCCTCTCGATTATTTTCCTCTGTCATTTCGATGATCAAAATTTATTTTTATTATCAATCAAATAAATTGATATTTTTCTTATCACCTTCACACGATTATATTTTATATTTTTTTTCAAACAATATTATTATTATTTTTTATAATTAAAATCAAATCAAATGAATTTTGTATAACAAAAAAAATGAGATCAATTCGATTGAATAGGAAAAAAATAAAAAGAAAACAAAAGATGAGACAAATTTTAATTGGTTGAAAGAAAGGAGAAGGGAACTGAAAGGTGGAAAATGTAAATAAAAAGAGTAAAATAAATTTTTATAATTTATAAAAGCACGAATAAAAGAATTTCACTTTTTTTGAACTTATTTCACACTGAACCAAGTGAAGAGAGATGGTAAACTAGTTTCAAAAGCACGACTAACGGACACAACGTTGTTAAATTCCAAATCCTATGGCTTCTTCCTTTCTTCTTTGGGAAGCCCCTACAAATTCTCTATTCTATTTTCTATAATTCCATAATACCATTACGTTGGGGTTTAACTATGACATTCTACGTAAAAAAGAATATTCGAAAGAATTCAAATCAAAATTATTTGTATTAAATATACTTTCTTATTTCAATTAAAATTATTTATTGATCAGATATAATAACACAGAATAAAATAACATTTAAAAAAAAAGAAATGTACAATAAAAAAATGGTATAAGACAGTTTCGTTGAAATATGTAAATTGTGGGCTTCCTTTAAGAACACCTGCCATGTATTTTAATCTTCCTCTGATAGGATTTTACCTTTTGCAAAACGTTGAACAAATAATTCATTATCGTAATATAATACACATTCTTTGTATATGTGTGTGTATTTAAAATATAAAATTAATTAAAATCTCAAATGAAAATAAATTCAATCAACAAAGTTTAATTATTGATTATAGTTTATCAAAACTTTATATAAAATTATATTTTTTATATATTTTGTATAAAATGTTTGACTGGTCAAACTGATACAATCAAAACCAAAAAGTAAACTACTCGAAAAGTTGATATATATTTTTTGTGAACCAGTACACAGTTTGTAGTCCAGTAGAATCCTTTCTTCTTCATCTTTTGGTATTTGAATATAAAAAGAAATGTATGATAAGAAGATAAACATAAACTTGGTGGTACACTCAACGTTGAAGAAGAAGAAGAAGAAGAAGAAGAAGAAGAACGTAAAACGAACGACACCTTACGTGAATGGGAAAGAAAAAGAAAAATAAAAAAATAGAAAAAAAAAAAGATCTACAAACCTATGTTTACACCACTTACGACAGTGCTAGATTGTAAAGCATCTTTCTCTCTTTCTTTCTTTGACTTTTTCTTGTTTACTTTTTCTCGTCCTTCAAATGCATCCCTGCGTTTATAAATACCTTTTGAAAGAAAAGTTGACTAAAAAAACGTCTCCTTTTTAATATCCCTTTTCATCAAGCAGTTTTCTCAAAGCCACTATAAACGACAACAACTAAATAAGAAAGAAAGAGTGAAGAAATAATTATAATTAATTGCTGTATGCATTTTATTTAATATCATATTGGAAATAATTTAATTAATCATATTTTAAAAAATAAAAATAAAATATGAAAAATCTTTCAAATAAACAAACTAAATACTAACACGTTAAACTATTTCTTTATTCTATTTTTATTTCTATTTTTTGTTATTATACATTTTTTTTATAGAAACGATAACGCTACACGCTCGAGATGTATCGAAAAATAAATTTTGTCTTTCGTATATATCAACTATCTAAAGTATCAACACAAAGAGATCATATAGGTGTGCAAGATGAGTCACAGAAAGAGAAAGAGAGAGATAGAAATAAAAAGAGATAGAAAGAGAGAGAGAGAGGGTGAACATATACATCACACACAGTTTCCGCATTACGCTTGAATAAATGTGCATTCTGTTAGAAATGGTTGCACTAGTTAACACGTTTCCATCTTTTTTACGTTCTTTCTTTCTTTCTTTCTTTCTTTCTTTCTTTCTTTCATTTTCTTTCATTATTTTTGTCTCGTTTTAATGCTATTGAACTTATGTGTGTTTTCCATCACACCCCAACACTATACTAATAGCTAGAACAGTTTGAAATGTATTTCATATTTGTTTTTCTTATTTATTTGTAGATATTTATGGTTCATTTTAATCGGTAGGTTTTCTTAAACATTTGTTTTGGTTCACGACCCTCTTTTTTTTAGAAATTTTTCTTTACAACCCTTTTTCTAAAGGTAGTAGTAAAGGGACCAGCCCTGTTTTTAAGAACCACTGCTCCAAATAACTGCTTTCCTTTCTTTCTTTCATATCTCTTGTTGAATTTGTGTTTGTATTTGGCTTTGAATTGTTTTTTTGTGTGTGTATATGTGTATACAAGTAAGTGTAGTAGTTGTGTATTTTTCACTTTCAGCAAAATTGCAAATGCATTCAGTCTTTTAGTAGCACTCGTTCAATTTCCTGTGTACTTGACAATAGCATGTTTGAGAAACCAATATGAATGGGTGTTCTTGGATGTGCATTATGAACATTTCTACCTGTGTATGTATAGATCTTCTTACACGTAGGTGTAATAATGAAAACTTCGTTCTTAATATGAACCTGTGATTTATGTATGCTCAAATATACTGACAATGAATAATTTGAAGTATTAATGCACGTCTACCTGGGGTTTAATTAATAAATGTATTATTCATTTCAATTTTTTCTTGAGTATTCAATTAATAAATAAAAATATAAAGGTACATCATATTAATGGGATTTCATCTATTTCAAATATCAGATTGTCTTAAGATTATCTCAATAACTTTGAAGATACTTCAGTAAAACACTGTAGATCGTAATAATGATATAATAAGTACTTCGAAGTAGTAAGAAAAGTATCTGGTAAGAGAAGTAAGGGGAAAGTAGGGAAAAAGATGAAAAAAAGTGGGGGTGGGAAGAGAAAGAGGAAAAAGGTCTACTCTGTCACGTTTCGTTCTCATTTTACTTTTCCGTGTTTAATCATTAAATATCTTTCTCTCCTTCTAACGCACACAAACACACACATACAGCAAACACGTACGCATAAGTGCTAACATGAAGAAACGAAATACAACGCCCTTATGATCGATCGATCTTTCTTATGTAACATATTACGTGTTAAAAAGAACACAAATAAGAAAAATGTTAACCCCTAACATTATAACATTACATTTTGGGTATTTTAAATATGTTTATGTTCCCTGAAGAACGTGCATGGTTGGAAATAAATTTAAAAAATATCCCCCAAGTTTGGGATGGTTTTTGGTATCGAATAATCAATTTTTTATTCCGATCAAAATAATCGTTAGAAAAATTTGAAACTCTATAGAATTTATCTTTATAACAATAACTAACTATCAGAATATTTACAGTTGATTCTTTAATTTAATTTTAAAGTTACAGTTAAATGAAATGAAAAATGTTTTATCAAAGAAACGAGTTAAAACAAAAATCAAATCACACGTTGATTGTATTAACATTTTTATACCTTTAACAGAAATGTTTTTTTTATTTTATTAACAAACATATTCAATATCTATTAACTATATTCTCTCTTTCTCTCTCTTTCTCGTTTTAAATGGTTCATTCTTTAGAAAGAAAAACGTGTTACTCTGATGACGGTTTTTAATAAACGTGCCTCAGGGTCTTTGGCAGTAATTCCAAATAACTTTGCATGGTAATGCTTCCTGTGGTTTGGTATTTGAGAATTAACGTGCAAATTGAAAACACACGTTAAATGGTATATAAAGTTAAAGAAGGATGGTAAAGAAAGGGTTTGAGGATGCAAAAGGGACGAGAAGGGAAAAGGGTGGACAATTTATAACAACGACAGATTTACAACGAATATCAAGGTGATATGAAACTTATTGAACCGGTTGACATACATTGTACACATATATACACTTACACACATCCGTAAATACATTGAATGCAATTCCCCATAAAAAAAAATATTCTTCCTTTTATTTGTTTTTTTCATGTGTAACGCCGATAATATTTGTAACTTTATGGTCAGAAATGAAACGAGGTATTAACGTTTATTATTAATTGCATGGTAATCCAATAAAACTGTCCAACTAATTTATTTGAAACGTTTTATACAACGTATGTCTCCATGTGTTTTTTAACCTATAATTTTTTTTTTTACCGTAGATTTTTTGTTTCAACGTGTTGGTGTTAGGATAATAATAATTGGAGTATTTTAATTTCGAATAAGCGTTTGAATCATTTGCATCGAGTACTTATGTAATCTTTTGTGTTGTTAAAAGCCAGATGATTTATTTTTATTACAATAGTTTTTACACGTAACTAAGAAAATAATCAAGTAAGTAAAACGATGGTAGTCTAATTAAATTTATAATAATTTTCTTTTTGGTTTTAGTTTATCGATCAATCGAATACACAGTTTTAATAATTATTTTGACAAATGACAAATAATAAAATATAAATTACTTACCAATAAATGAGGAAACTTTTGTATTCCCAAGTATGGACTCCTCGGAACAATTGTAAAAAATTGCACTTAAATAAGAAAAAAGAAAAGAAAAATACAATGACGATTAAACTGAAGTATTTAAAAAATCGTAAGTGAAGTAACGTAGATTATTCTAAATCTAATACCGAGGTTGATTCTAATTCGCGTTAGTGAACGCAACTGGAGGTACCAAATTAGACGGCTGAAATTTCGCGGTTAATACGAAAATATACGAAGAAGAACCGAAGTTGACCGAACGTTGACGCGAGCCGACCGTGTGATAGCGCATGCGCGCCACCGTTCGTAAATATTCAGTCGTGCTCTTAGGGAGTTCGCGAGCACAACGGAGGGATTACTAGGAGTGGGGGTAAACAGCGGCGCGGTAGATTTTCGCGCATGTTCCCCACTCATACAGATGCCGGTCGCGGCGCTGAGAGCACGTATAGGGAGAGTGACACTATGCCGCGCTGTTAAAAAGGTAGAAGAAGAAGAAATATAACAGTAACGCTAATAGTAGTAGTAGTAGTAAGAGTATTAAGTAAGTATTAGTGTAGCAATAAAGGACATTCGTTGACAACGTCAGAGACTATTGCATTATATGCACTTTCTGTCATATATTTTTCTCTTTATCGAGAGATAGAATGAAATTGAGTAAAAGTAAAACAGAGCAAAAATGTAAAAATGGGTTAAAATATGAAAAAATGTCATTAAAAAAAATGACTTACCTCATCGATTGGGAGGACTTTCTCGAATGCAAGCCTCGTCTTAGTCAGCTCCTCATTCTACCTCTCTTTCGTTCCTTGGTTGCAAGCACGGTAGCCATGTCAACAATGCAAACGTATCTCTCATCGTCTTCTTGGATGATCACCGCCATGACAAACGTATAATCCTCTTCCTCTTCCTGATGTTTCAAATAAAAATAATTATAACAAATCTTTTTATTAAACTTTTTACATCGTTGTTAAATATTAATTTAGATTATTTTTTTGTTGTTATCAAACGCGTGTACACACACACATACACACATATACACACGTGCTAGAGCTCTTTAAAAAGATAACCCACGGACACACAATGAAATTGATTATATCTCGTACGGTGGACTCGGTCGGTAAATTAGATTGGACATTAGAAAAGTAGTTGAAAAAATAGCAACAGGTCGCGTTAGGGTGCGCGCGCGTTGCAAGACGTTACACATAGTTAAAATTTATACATACATATACTTTTTACTTAACACATCCATATTATAAGTGTATACATATACTTACATACTAAATACACCCGTTTTCTTAGTAGAAAATTGTATTAGGGTTTTAATATTTGGTGGTGTTTGTTTACAGGGGGTTGGTCAAACTGATGCTCGATGGCGCTTAGTGACAAGTTACCAGTTTTTTAGCAACAAAGGCGTCTCTCTCTTTCTCTCTCAACCAACAACATTTGACAATCTATTTTTGGTACTTTAATCTATAACTCAGGTGAGTTAATATTAAATCGAATCATTACCAATGAATTATTAGGTGAAAATTTAAATGAACTCTTTTTCTTTTTTTATGTATTATTGAACGATAAATGTGAATATACTAACACGAGAACACTATTTTAAACGAAGGCTACTATCGAACCGGTCTTACTACGGAAATCACGGAGAAGGAGATGTAAAAGAGAGAGAAAGAAATACTCGTGCCGGCCGCCATCATTATTAATAGTTACTCACTGGAAATCTCTCCATCTCTTTCTCTTTGACTTTCTCATTCTCTTCTCATTCATATTCAATTTTTCGTTATCCTTTCGATCCATCCTATCTGTGTAATGCATTTTAATTAATTTATGCAGTTTACTTTATATAGTCATGGTATTTATATGTCACATATTGCCGACACGTTTGTATGGGTAAGAAAAAACCTAACCTATCAGTAAATCAAAATTTTGCAATAAAATATAAATATTACTATATTATTTATTTATCGATATATTCTTAATAAATATTTAATTATTTAATTGTTAATTATAGTAAAAGAAAATAATTATAATTTAATATTATTCTCTTTCTATTTTTCTTTCTATCAGAGTAGTTATGCGCATGCGCAAAAAACTTCTTTCAATAAGTGGTTAAAATTAATTTCAATAATAAAACAATAATTATAAATTAAACTAATAAACAATTTGATTAATTTAATCATATGATTCGATGAATTTATTAATTAAATAATAATTGGTATATAATATTTTAATTAATGATTGAAAACATTAATAAATATAATTTTAAATTGAATTAAAATTGTGCATGCGTGAAACAGAATGCGCAGAAGTAGCCTAGTAACTTCAAATTTTATATGCATAGATATATATATATATACATAAAGAAATTATGTTTAGTATGTATAAGAAATATAACAAAAGGAATACAATGAAGTATAAAAGGAATGAGAGAGATAGAATGAGTAATGTCTAACTTTTATACCAACACCGGGAAACTTGAATGGAATATTGATGCAGACTGAATTCTCTACACACACTATTTTCATCCTACCATTTTACGTATATACCAAACTATGTATATACATATATATATATACATGTGTGTGTGTTACTTTATATACTTATCCATACGTAAGCAGAGTCGTGTTTTATCCAACGAAATGTGATAGGTTCCTCTCTATTCTTGGTTCAGTTCGATGTCACGTCATTTCTATCTCTCTCTCTCTTTCTCACAGATACACACACACACACACACACATATAGCCATGCTAATATATATATTTAAAATTATTGCTTTGTCTTGTATAGTGGTAAAGAAGACATATTTAGAAACTTTAGTTACCATTTATAGACCAGACAGTTCAATATTCCCACTATTGCAACCAACAACATATATGTATATACAAATATATATATATATATATATATATATATATATTTGATTAGGTACCTTTGGAATCCTTATATAGATCAATAATTAAATTGAAAACCATTAGGAATAGAATATCAACATATATAGATATATTGATCAATTTATTATCAAAGTTTAATATCACGTTTTTCTTCTTTCCCTTTTTCTTTTTTTTGTATTTGAATAAACCTAGTTTTATTTTGTTGTTTGTTGTACTATCCAATGTACTATCATATTAGATTTGATTTACTTTAGTAATATATAAAAATTGTACGAGACAGAATGAGAATATAAACGTTGGATGATATCGATCGTAGAAATAAAAGGATACAAAAGAAAAAGAAAAGGAAAAAAAAGAAAGAAAGAAGAGAGAGAGAGAAAGAGGAGAAGAAAAATCGTTATAAAGAAGCGGTTGCTGTGGCTCGCTCGGTTATTTTCGAGCTACAACATCGGAGCACACTCGTAATAGAAGAGAGAATACTCGAGTAAAAGGTCGGGGTCAAGTGAGCCTGTTTAGAAACCTCTGGGGCCGCACATTGAAATAAAAAAAAAAGAGGGAAAAGAGAGTGAGGGAGTTGGAAAAAAAGGGGGAAAGGAAAGAAAAGTGCTACCGTTATGATTTTTTTTTCCCTTCGTCATGAAATACTCACGTATGACCTCTCACTGGGTTTTTCTCTCTCTCTCTCTCTCTCTCTCTCTCTCTTTTCCGCTATCTACTTCTCGTATTTCCTCAAATATACACGAAAAACGAAAAATCCGGATTATACAGTTTTTGTGTTGATGCAACCAGTTCCGATGTTTCCATTTAAAATTCTTTATTTTTTTTTTGTTTCATAAAACATTCGTATTTTTAATTATTTTTTTTCTTCATCATATTTTCATAATTATTGTTATTTTTATTTGAATTATTTCTTTAGATTCGATTATGAATTTTTAAAACTTGGGTTTCAAAATGAATATTTAAAAGTGTCTTTTTTGTTTTCTTTTTCTTTTATCATAATGGAATTTCGTAGAAGACGAGAACCTTGCGAGAAGATTAATTCGAAAAGATTTGTTTCCCTTTTTTTTTGTATTACTTTCGTTGGAGATAAATTGAATAAATAACGAGAATAAATAAATATTGTCAATGTGTCAAAATACAATAAGAAATAAATTGATAGACGATACGAATGATCATTTTTCTTTGTGTTTCTTTCTTTAACACCCAAGAAGAAAATGACTTTATCGATCGTTATTGAAAGTATAGTTATTTGTGTGAAATCGATGAACCCAGCAACGTCGTCGTTGTTCTACTCGTATAACTTAAAAAGTTCTTAGGGGGTGTAGTTTTGTATGTTCAATAATAAAAAAAAAGTATGCGTACCATACTTGTAAGTAGACCTGTGTGCGTGTTTATTAATATACAAGGATCAATCGAAAAATAATTCCTCATATAAAGGTGTAGAACAAATTTGTTTTTTTGAGATATAATTTGTTAAACTTTTCAAGGCGTTGCAGCAGTTTTAATTTCAATGTTAAATAATAAATTGTTCATATACGAGCGCGCGTATGTGAAAATTATTAACATACGCACACACACACACAACACTCTCTTCAAGGCTCCCATTTTTAGAGTACATAGATTACTTTTTCTTTTTATCATCTTTAGTTTTTACTCTTTTCATTTATTTTATTTAGTTCTTCTTTTTTCCTCTTTTTTCTCTTTTTTTGGTTTAATTCTCTTTTTTTAAGATTAGGTCCTCGTGGTCAATAATAATAATAATAATAATAATAATAATCGTAATTATATTAATAATAATAATTATAATAATTATAATAATTAATAATAATTAAAATAATAATAATTAATTAATTAATAATAATAATAATAATAATAATAATAATAATAATAATAATAATAATAATAATAATAATAATAGCTCCCGAACAGCAATTTTTATTCTTCTTCCTCTTCCTCCTCCTCTTCTTCCTCTTCTTCTTCCTCCTCTTCCTCCTCTTCCTCTTCCTCTTCCTCACCTTCTTCCTTCTCCTCACCTTCCTCCTCCTCCTCTTCTTCTTCTTCTTCATCGAATTGTGGTTCCTCCAGGTCATCATCGGCTGCAGCTTTAACGTCTTCCTCGCCTTCAGGTGATTCTGGATCGCCAGCTTTCTTTCCGGGCCTCTCGCCGAACCATTTCGGCAATTTCGCTATAGTATTTTTGTATTATTTTATTTAATATATTTTTTTGCATTATTTTTCATATTTTTTTCATCAGAAAAACTACTTAAACTACTACTTCAAAAAAGTAATTGGTCATCTAGTGAAATAAACCAATATGGCTGACTAGTCCGCCATTTTTTGGACGAAGAAAAAAATCAAAATGGCCAACCGATCAGTCATTTGTCGTTCCTTAAATTCTTCATAATACATCCAATTAAATCGAATTAATTTTAATTAATCGATCACGTAATCGATCCTACACAAATTGGTACAGAAAAAAAAAGAAAATATTGAATATATTGGAAGAATTTAAGGATAATTATTGAATACATACTCTTTTGACGACCAAGGAACTGTTCTTTTTGTTGGGCCCATTGTTTTTCCATGATTTCCTTTTGCTGTTCGGTCAGACCCTGTAACATTAATGGACACAAATGGCATGCAGGGATACAGTTTTACAGAACACACATCTAAACGAGAACAACGCCTGGTTCATTTATACTCAGAGATAGAAATATAATATTCTCTGGAATGTTTTTTTTTTTCATTTTCTGTTCTTCTTGGCGTTGAGAGGGCGTAGTTCGTTGGTGACAAGAAAAAGGGGGTTGGTTGGAGGGTTTTGTTTAGAAATGAGGCAAATGTTGCTTTGCCAATTACAAAAAGTTAAGACATTGATTACCAAAATTAAAATACGTATACCAACTTAATTTACAATAAAACCCAACAAAAAAAAAATCTTCAAACTATATACTCAATTAAACGAACAGGGACAATTCCAACCATAGACTTTCTTGTGTTGGTATTTGCAATAAAGTTTTATCAAAATTATTCCTTCAAAGTTTTTTGGAATTAAACACGAACACTGTGTTCCGTGCTAAAAGTACGTGGATGGATTCTTAAGTTGAAATTTGTCTTCATTGAACATTACAAAATAAAATAGAATAATATTAATATCAAATAATAATAATAATAATTGTAATAATTTATGAAGGTTCAGCTCGATAGTTTAGTCAAACTTACGAGAGAACAAAAATACTTAGAGGGGTAGGGTTTGGTCAACATTATCAACGAGTTGTATCAAAAGGGTTTTACGAAGTGCATTCAAAAAATTCAAGCGACAAAAAGTTGGTCTGGGACTTTAAGGGTGCTGGTCAAATAGAACTGGTACACTTATAGAGAAGATACGATCGAATCCAACTCACTTTTGTTGCGCTTCATGAACAGTTCTGTTTTCTGTTTCCACAGTTTCTCGTTGTACTCCGCTAAAAGCGTGTCATAGCCCTGCGATTACAATTCCAACAATTCTCACTGACAAAAAACATCTTCTTTGTTTTCCAATTGGACATGTGTATATATATGTGTGTGTATTTTTTTTCTAATGGTTTTCATTTCTTCAATTCTTCGTATGTAAACTTTAAACGCAACAACACCCTGTATTTTTTTATTCCCCCTTTTTTTTATTTTTTTTTCATTTACAGCACCGTTCGAAAAAATTTGTTTTTATTCTTAACAACCCTTAAAAGGTTACAGGGTAAAAAAAAGATAAAATGAAAGAGTAATACTTACACCCTCGAATAATTTCTTTTTGTCATCGTAGGACCTGGTATCAACACGACGTTCGTATTTCGATGCAACTTGGATCTTCGGCTGTAAATTAAAATTGTTTTTTTTTGTTTATAAATAATCATGCATTTTGTATAACCTGGGAAGGAGCATTTACTAATATATTTTGTTTTTTTTACTTACAGGATATTTGCCAGTGAGAGCTTCAGGATCGAGTCCTTTCTTCAGAGCCTTGTGCCTCAACTGTTGTTTCTGACGTTCCTTCAACTCTTTAAGCTGCAATGAAGAATTTCAAAGGGTCACCATCTTGGAGTCATCATCATCATCATCATCATCATTCATCATCATCATCATCATCAAAATAAGGAATATAATTAAGTATTATTTTGAATATATATTTAAACCTTCAAATTTTAATTTTAACGTTTGATTTTTTACAGAATGACAAGGAACAAGTTTTTAGGTTAATTAAAAATCGATTACTTTTTTTCCTTGGGGTAAAATTTTTTGTTAGGGTCGAATCGTTAAGATAAAATTAGATCGAGTATTTGAAGGTTGATAAAAAATATGCAGAAACTCACATCGTAATCCTGACGTTTTTGTCTCTCCTCAAGATCGTACTTCTCGGTTTCTAATTTAACGATAGATTCCCATAATTCGGTGGCCTTGAAACGTAATTTATCGATTGACAGACCCTCAATTTCTAATGGTTTTATACGAATACTCAGAGATATCTTTTTCTCTTCTTCAAGTTGTTCCTTCGTCTTGTTACGTTCCAATTGGGCGGATGAAAGATTACCCTAATTCGCAAAATGAAAATCTATTAAATAATTCATAAAAATGGCCTACCTAAGTGAATTAATTGATAACAAAACACAAATTAATTTTATTATTTTATTAATTTAGCCAATAAATCTATGCAGTTGTAGAAATATAATTAAAAACAATTGTAAATCATTCGTTTCTTGCAATCCTAAGAGAGTTCCCTTTCCTCCATTACTGACCACCATCTTGAAAATTGTTTTACAACGTTTAAATAGCTGAATAATCGTAGTGGGGATAATGCAATGCTCGGATTGAGTAGCAAGAGGGTAAAGTAAAATTTAACAGTATTTTAAAATAATGTAACTCTAATTTTTGTTTCAGTTGGAGAAAGAGAAGCAACCTGTACCAAATTTATTGGCTAATTTAATAAAATAATTATTTTTGTATTTTATATTTTATTCTTGTAAGAAAAAAAGAAAAAGAGAAGAAAATGGTAGATAGAATAGGTCTCGATCGAAATGATCGAGAACTTACTTACCCCGAGGTCCTTTTTGGTAATGGTAAAGTTAGGTCCTTTCTTGCTTGCTTGATCTTTCATTGCTTGCATCATAGCCTGACGTTTCTTTTCAGACTCCTCGAGGCGTCGTCTCTTTTCTTCTATGTCGCGTTGTTTCTTTTCCTCTGTGCAATTTTTTTTTTTACAAAAGAAAGAAGAATGAGACGAGATTGAAAAGAAAATAAAATGGCCAGAAGCAACATTGAAAAGTGGTATTGTTTTTTTTTTTAAGAGATCATTAGTCTCCCATTATGATCATTTTTTAATTAATTAATTTGTCTAATAAATAATATAAGTGTGCATATATATACCGATTTCACGTTGACGACGTTCCTCCTCTTCCTTCTTCTTCTGAGCCAATCTTTTTTCTTCATCTGCGCGAGTGATCTTGCGCTTAGCTTGTTTTTCCTAAACAATATTTATTATTATTATTATTATTATTATTATTATTATTTTGGTTTTTTTATAATATATTATATATATAATTTTTTATTATATATTTGTTTATTTTATTATATTTTACCTATTGATAACAGTTATATAAAGAAAAAAATATGGACGATAAGTTAGGTTAGTTTAAAAACCTTGAGTCGTTTGAGCTCCTCTTCTTCCTTGGCTCTTTGTTTTCTCCATTCCGCGATGTATTCCTTAAGTTGTTCATCTAGATCACTTCTCTTCTGTTCTTGTCTCTGTAATTATTTTTATTTATTAACAATTCAATTTTATACTATATATATATATATATATAATTCTTCTTTACTTTTAATTGATTACCAAAAAAAATATATTATTAACCAAAAATACAAGTTTCACTTGAAATTAAATAAATTAATATTTAAAAAGAAAAAAATGAGATAAATAATTAGGGTAGCACTGACCTTCATAAACTCAGGATTCTCCGCGGAGTCCCTGGAGGGTGCCGGAACGAAAACAAAATATAAGAAGACTCGTTTGTTTTAAATAATCCTTATTTGGAAAAAATGAAAAATAAAGCTCGTTGCTCCGATAGTTGATTTAAAAAAAAAAAATATAACAGTTGGTCAGACTGTCTTTCGCAAAAAGACTTTAACAGTTTTCTGTTTTTGATATCCTTTCGTTACGCAATAATAATTTTTTTTTTATTTTCATCTTATCATCGTCATCATCATCATCATCATCATCATCACTTTTCAATCATCGTCATCATCGTCATCATTGTCATCGTCATCGTCATCGTCATCGTCATCGTCATCGTAATTCGTAATTATACACCATAATCATTCATTCTCGCTGCGCATCGACAATAAGTTAATTGTTTATGTCGTGTATTTGCTTTTTTTGTTGTTGTAGTTGTATTTTTTATTTTGCGCACACATACATTCAAACGATAAACCAACTCACACACGTACAGGCGGACGGACACTTTTGACAATGACAAATAAACAAACATAAATTAAAAAAAGAGATAGAGATAGACAGAAACAGAGAGAGAGACAAAAAAAAATTAACGAAATTTAATTTAATTAAAAAAAAAAAAAATAAAAAGAGACGGACAAATAGGCAGAAACGGACGGACAATTTGTTTATTAAAAAAATGTGTGAATAGATAGAAATAAATATAGGAAAGAAATAGAGTAAGTATATGAGAAAATTATAAATTAATAATTAAAAAAAAAAAAAATTAACGTGCAAGCACGTTTTTTTTGTTTACTTTTTATTAATTTCTTGTTTATGAAAATATTATGTTGGTGAAATATTATGCGAAAAGAAATAAATCACTGGGGGTAATGGGGAGGAAACACACACACCACCCTCCGCGTGTTCAAAATCGCCACGAATTATTTGGTTTGAGGGTGGGGGTGAGGGATAAAGGGTGTTGATTGGATAGAATGATTTTGATGGAACGAACAATGCAACAACACCAGGAATTTGTTTTCTTTTAAAAATAAAAATAAAATAAAAAGGTGTACAACGTGAATGGTACGAAAAAAAATGTTCATAACATATTTACAATAATTTATAAACGATGATAAAAGAGGGTGAGTGAGATAGGGGTTGGTTGGGATTGAAGGGTTGTAAATGGTGTACATAAATACATAATACGTTGAAACACACGTTGAAAATTATGTACAAGAAATTTGTTCTCACTCCGTTAATGTACAATAATTATTATTAAATCAGAGATGTGAAAAAAAACATAGATAAATAGACAGATAGAAAAGATAGACAGATAAATAAATAGATTAAAAAGAACACGAAAAAGAAAATATGGCGGGATTGTGTGTTTGAATTGCGTAATAGAAGTATACTGAGAGAAAAAAACAAAACTATGCTCAAAAATTTGGGACTAAGAAGAAAATTATGGTACAAAAAAAGGGCTAAAGTGTTTGATAGGATTGACTAATTTTCTTTTTTCATTTCATTTCATTTTTATATAATTCTTGGCGGGATTTAATTTGTTTGTTCTTTTCTAAATTTTTATATAAACTCGAGCATTTTTCAAGGTTTAAAAATAAACTTATTACATGTATAGTATATAATACATAAGTATATATGTATGTGTATGTATATAATACTAACAATAAGTATTAATATATATACATACAAAAAGAAAAGACACATATGCAACCATGTAACATCGGAGTTGTTGGCAGGTGTCCAGCAGACGCAAGTTAAATTAGTTGCATATGCTTGTTATGCAATTGCACTCGACCAATCAGAATGAAGAAGGAATACTCTACTTGCTCGTGCCAGGTTTTAACGTGAGACGAACACACAAAAAAAAGAAAAAGAAAAAAGCAGTAACTCTCCCACTATTTTATATTTTTTTCTTTTCCTGCCAAGAATTAATTAATTAATTAAACAATTAATTATTGCATTAACTATAATTGATGCAAATAAAAAAAAGACAATTTGTGTTCCAAGCGTTTTCATTGAAGAAAATTTGCTCTGCCCCTTTAATTTTTTTCTTCTTTTTGCAATTAAAAAAATTAACAAATCGTAGTTGGGGGTTGTTGCTGTGGGAATTATTGGTCAGACTTAGCGAACGAAAAAAAAAGAAAACACATAGAGACAGATAGATAGAAAAGATAGATAGTAGAAGAGGGTTGTTTGTTGAGGGGGTGGGTGGTTGAAGAGGGGGTTGAGGTTGAAGAAAGATTATTGACGTATATATATAAGAATAAAACAACCTTCGAGCGATTTCAACTTACTTTTGGGACGCCCTACCCCTATAAAAAAGAGAAAGTAAAGAATGATTAATATTTCACTACTACTAAAGAAGAACAAAAAAAACAATAGGTAAAAATGTGTGTATGTGTATGTATATAATAAAATAAAAAAAAAATAAAAAAAACTAACAAAGATCTTTAAACATAATCGCGTATTAATTTTTGATAAATTATAATAATTGTGCGCGTGTACGTAAATGCAATAGTATACTAATACAATAAAAATGTATATTTGCTTTGCGTGTGTGTGTACAACAAATTTGTTCGTATATAATATATATATATAATTTTCTTTTTTGCGCAAAAGCACGAATACAATTAACAATAATAAGCCGGGATGAAATTTTGTCCATAGGCATAATCACTTTTTTAAATAAATTTGTTGTAACTATTCCAATCGTCAACATTTTCATCGTCAATCGTTTAAATTACTGTATTTAATTAATTAATATATTTATTTATTATTGTTTGAGATTTTTGATATTCGAACGGACCACGGTTTTTTCAACAAAACATTTTTTTAATTTTTTTAATATTATTTATTAAAGTTTTTTGAAAGTATAAAGAAGAGAGAAGAAGGCCCCGAACCGATAAATATAAATCGTTCGAAAATAAAATGACATAAGTATATGTGATAAATAGGAAACGGAATGATAAACAAGATCATTTGTCAACTGTTATAGTGATTGCGTAATATAATAGATATTCTTTGTGTCTAGTAGTTGGTATTATTATATTATTTCTTTAGGCATTGTGCCAATCCCCATAGTCCGTTCGTTTGTTCCTTTTCATAAGTGTATTTTTATTTATCGTGTCTCTTGCTTTTTATTTTGTCATACACCTGTTTCACATATATATATATATATATATTTAGAATATATATATAAAAAAATATATATATATATATATTTATATATATTTAAAGCATTTTTATTACAACAAAAATGCTGTCTTTTATATTTCTTTTTGTTTTATAGTTCTTTTTTATTTAAATTCGGCACGAATCGATAAATGCGAGAAGACGGACACGAAATAAAAAATCATATACGACATATAAACGAATATGCGAATACACGTTCAACAAATAATAACAAATGCACGAGGACGACAATATTTATTATTAATTAATAATAATAAAAAAAATATATATAAAAAATTAGAAATAAAATAGAGACAAAAGAAATTACAGAAAGTAAGAAAGAAAGAGAGAGAGAAAAAGAAATAGAGAGAGAGAGAGATAGACAGATACTTTTGTTGGTTTTTTTTTAAGGTAGGAATAAGTATACTTGTATTATGTATGTAAGTGTCTGTGTTGTAATTAAAAGCGTGAAAAACAAAAGATCTTTAATTTCTTGTTCTTTGTTTTTTTGTTTTTTTTTAATTATTCATCTGTGGTTTTATTTCGTAGGTAAGAATTTGTTTTAAAGTATTTTTGGTGTGTGTGTTCTTTCTGTGAATTTTTGTCATGTGAAATACATGTGTATGTGTTTGTGTGTATGTTTTATAAGATGAAATTTTATTTTTTAACAAAAAAGTGGTTTGATTTTTTGTCTTATTGTTTCTTCTTATTTTGTTTTGTTTGTTTGTCAAGGAAGGAATTGCATAAAAAAGGATGGGTGAAATGTAATCTCGTGTAAACCATCGACACAGCAGCGACACAGCTTGAAAAAAATTGACAACAAACTGACCAACGTATGATAAATTAATGGGAGGGTTGGTTGGTTGGTTGGTTGGTTGGTTGGTTGGTTGGTTGGTTGGTTGGTTGGTTGGTTGGTTGGTTGGTTGGTTGGTTGGTTGGTTGGTTGGTTGGTTGGTTGGTTGGTTGGTTGGTTGGTTCGTTGGTTGATTGGTTGGTTGGTTGAATGATTGTATTTTTTTATTTGTCTTTTTTTTATGATGTATGCATGTATGTTTTCATGTAGATGAATCTACGTATAGATTGAGAAAAAATAGTAAAAATATCGAATATATTTTAATAAAAAATAATTAATAAAAATTATGATAGAAGTAAAAGGGTTGATGGGAAGGGTAGAAAAGTAGAAAGAAAAAGATTTGTAAAAAAATGGATAATAAGATAATAAAAGAAATTGTTAAAAGGGTTGGCAAAACATTTCGAAGACAAAAACCTGTTGGAAGATAAAAAATTTCTACAAAAGTTTAGAAAATATTAGAAAATATTATATATATAAATAAATGTGTGAATTATTTTTTCTGTTACTTGAAAAATAAAATAAAATAAAAATATAAAAATAATTGGCACGTTTCGTTTAAGGGATGATGGGTATGGTTGATTGAAGGGGTTATATTGGAATAGGTGAATAATTAATGTGAATGAAAAAATATATTTGTATGTACAAATATGAGAAAGAGAAAGAGAAAGAGAAAGAGAAAGAGAAAGAGATAGATAGAAAGAGAAAGAAAGAGAGAGAGAGAGAGAGAGAAAGAAGACATGATCAATGAAAAATAATAATAATAATAATAAAAAAAAATTAAAATATAAAAATGATTTATACATATACATATATATATATAATAAAAATAAATATGAAAGAAATAAAATTGCAGCGGCATAATGGCGGGCGTAGTTGCAGCATTTATAATTGCGTAATCAGCGTTTATCATTATTATTAATATTATTATTATTATTATTAAAATACTAAACATTATAACAAATAGAAAAAGAGCGTAAAAAAGAAATAGAGAGATAGAGAAAGAAAGAAAGAAAGATTCAGCGGACAATAACATAAAAAAAAATAGAATAGAAAGAGAAAGAAACAGAGAAATTAGAAAAATAAAAAAATGATAGAAAATATACTAGCGTAATCCGACAATAGACAAATACAAAAAATTTGTGGTTAGGTAACAGGAAAAAAAAGTGAAAAAACACGACAACGTATATGAACAATTAGCCAATAGCTGCCAAAAAGAAATTAAAAAAAACAATATATACATATATATATATATATTTACACACACATATATATGTATATACAATGAAAAAAAGAGTATAAATTAAATTTAAAAAGTGGCAATTATATACGCTTGTCTATTAATTTATAAACTTACTCGATCTTCTTCTCCGGCTGCCTTTGATTTTTCAATTTTCAAGGTCAATGACACGCGGATTGGTCGCGTTGGTCGATCGTTCGACGATGATGATGGTAGTAGTGGTAATTGGTAGTTGGTTGGTTCATTTTTGGTTCATTTAGGTTGGTTGGTTGGTTGGTTGGTTGGTTCATTGGTTTTGTGTGTTGTATGTGGAGAAACGGGTGGAAAAGTGAAAAAGAGAAAGAGAGAGAGAAGAAAGAGAGAGAGAAAGAGATACACACAGAGATAGAAATGAGTGATACGGGTTTTAACAGATTTTTTGTTTTTTTTTTGTTTTTTGATTAGATCAATAAAATATGAAAGAAAATAAGTAGATAGAAAGATAGAGTTATTTAGAAATTATTACTATTTTTTTGTTCATATACCGAATTGATAATAAAAAAAAAAAGAATAATTTCTATCTAAAAAGAAAAATGGTGTCCGTTTCTTCTAAAGGAACACCGCCATTTGTGTTGAATCTTTTCATTCGCGTAATTCTGTTTTGTTTGTAATCCAACGTTAATCTAAATTGTTCTAATAATCATCTCATGCTTTTATTATTTTTTTTTTTCTATGAAATATTTGTAATTATCAAAACGAAAGTAGGGTCGAACGAAACAAGGATAATGGGATTGTTCTTCATTTTGTTTCTCGATCGGTAAAGCAGATTTTTATCAAAATGGAATAGATATTTTTTTATGTTATTGTTGATGTTTTTACTTTTGTACGACGTTGGGTACGATTTGTAAAGATTTTTGAAAATTTTTGAAAATTTCTGAAAATTTCTGAATTGTTGGATTGTAATAAAAAAAAGAAAAAAGAAAAAAAATCTGATAGAAACTATACCTAAATCTGTTTTTAGAAACGAATGATATGCTTAGATGCAGGAATAGTAACTACGCGCCATCCGGTCGCCCTATTTTCGTGATGATGGGAGCTGGTCTGCTCTAATTTTAAACGCCATTTTCAAGAATGATCGTTCAACTGTTCAACAAACGTTTTATTAGCTTTAGCATTAAAATTTTCATTATTTTGAGTCGACATGTTTCTTTACAACAAACTTGTATTGTGTTCGGCCTCACTCCAGAAAAATAAACTAAACAAAAATATTTTACAATAATATTCGTATCTACTTTTATTTCAATGAAATAATTTGATTCTTTAGGTAACTGGATTAGTCAAATAAATCTTTAATTATTTTTGAATTATATTTTGCCCACCAACGCCATTTCAATTTGGACTCTAACCTCGAATTCTAGACAGATGATTCATCGCGATCTTTTCTTTAGCATCATACTAATCAAATAATAGATTGATCTATTGTTAACTATTTTCTTTAACTATAGACTTGTTTTTAACAAACAGAGTTAGACTGAACAACAAATATATTATTAAATAAATAACAATAATATATATCACATAATAAAATTCTTGAAATTGTTTAAAATTATTGACAGACCAGACACATTCCTTAACAAATAATTCCAAAATAATTTTGATTTCACGCCAATGGGTCTATTGTTTAGTAATTTATTGTCATTTATTTATTGCAATTATTTTTTTATATATGATAAAAATATTTAAATTATTAATTTTAATTTCTATTACCCACTGATGTTAGTCAAATTTTATTTTGTATTAAATTTGAACTTCTATTTCAATTCTAAATACGTTTTGAAAAAATTTTACGCGAGTTATTTGATTTCTAAGAAAAAAAAAAAAAAAAAAAAAACAAAAAAAAACCTATATTCCAATAAATTAATATTTGTTTCTATCGCAGTAAATGGCACACCGTTACTATGGGTGCACCATGAAATTAAAGTAGAACCCATGACTGGAACTTACTTCCTGTAAAAGAGAAAAATGAGAAAAAAAACGTGCGTGTTAATTTTCTTTTGTGAATTTTATTTATATTACATAAAAATGATTTAATAATAAAAAAAAATTGTTAAGGAAAATTTATATATATATATATATATATAAAACAAAAATACAAAAAATACAAATAATAGAATTAATCAACAATAAGAAATAAAAAAAACAAAGAAGGGAAAAAAAACTTACACTTCCTCGACCTCCTCCTCGCTGCTGTGAAACAGAAAAAAAGGAAAAGAATTGTTGTTAGTTGTTGGTACAAGGGGTGGCAATGCTGGGGGGTGGCAAACGGGGCTCAGTTCGTTTTTATTAAAAAAAAAAGAAAAAAATAGAAACTGGGTTGGCTTGAACAAACTGGACTATAGTATTTTACACAATCAAGAGTTTGGGGTTGGGGGGTTGATGCTTGGGGTTGGTTTGGAGTAGATGCTATTTGTACGATACGACACGATTTTTCAAGCTTTTATCTCGATTCGTTTAAAACGATAACACAAGGGGATTCTTCTTTCCTTTTTTACTTTTTTTTTTTACTCGTTCAAAAATAATAATAATAATAAGAAGAAGAAGAACAAGATCTTTCTCTTTCGCGCGTTTAGATTTTATTTTATTTTATTTCTATTGTTAATAAATTAAAATTAAGATAAATGGTTTGGAAAAAATATTTTTTTTTCACTTTGCTATTTTTATTTTATCTTTTTTTTTTTAGTGTAACAAGGTTTTGTTATTTTTACTACACCCTAAAATTTACCTTTGGAATTTTTCTTTTTTTTATTTCTTTCGAATTGCAAATAGATATTCAATGTTTGTATTTGATATATTCTTTTTTCTTTTATTTTATTTAATTATAAATTTATGTTTGTTTATTAATCCTATACACTTTACAATTCTATTGGTTCTTTTCTTGTTTTATTTTAAAGTTTATTTTAACGATTGTATGAAATGTGATTTCTTTAGTAACAAAACTATTTGTGTAAAATCCTTTTCTATAAAATGAATATTAAATCGGAATATAATGGAAAAAAAAAATATAAAAAAGGATGCATTATCGTAATTCTGTGAAGAAAATTGCATTTTAAATAAATTACAACACGCTCTACGACCACAATTCTAAACGTCCAACGAAAATCTAATGGAAATTGATCGTTCGTTTTTTTTAAGTTTTACCCGCATAATAAAAAAAATAAATAAATAAAATCTTTTGCAGAACTTCGTTTGTTCCTCTATTTTTAACAATCATAGACAAAATTTCAACAAAATCAAAAAACCAAACAATAAAAAACACAATCGAATTAAAACATACACGAAAATAGGGTGTAACAAATAAAAAGGAAATTTGGGAATAGTCAAATATTTCTCTCTCGTTAACGAATAAACAAATTAAACAATAATAACAAACAAATAAACGTATTAATTAAAATTCTTCTAAGAAAAACGAATAAAACAATACGAAAAAGGAACATTGTTCACTCTACAATAAATTTATATAAATAAAACAAAAATGGTGAATAAAATAACATTGGTTTGATTTTGACGATAACAAAAAAACGAGATCATGAAACGACGAGATGACGATAGATGATAAAAAAAATAAAAAGATAAAAAAGGATGAAGGTGTGTGCAAAAGGGGATGAGTTTAATCTTACGTGAGAGATGTGTGGTGTTTTTTTTTCTTTCCTTTATATCTTTTTCTTTTCTTTTTTTTTTTTTTTGTTAACGTGTGACAACGACATCAAAATTCCGATCCCGATTATCGTCGAGAGATAGGCTCGTAAAGACACTTATAATCTTCGAAGGGTTCTTCCTCGAATAACCCTCGGAATATTTTTCAATAGGGGCTATTTGTATAAGAAAAGTAGGGTTATGTTATATATATATTATATCGGTTGACGCGAGATATCATGCCAAAATGTTTTTCCCCCATTTTAAAACGACAATTATTCATTTTAACGACCTATTTCAAATTCTTGTTATCCTCCTTCAAAACTTTTTTCTTTTTCTTTCTTTACTTTTCTTTTCTTTCATCTTTATCAACGCCATTTTGTAAGATCATAGACAATCGTTTATTATTGGCTTATCTTATTGACCAATGACAGTATTCTTTTTTTATTTTAAAATGACTTTTCTAGATTACTTTTATAATTGTAGTCTTCTGTCTTTGATTTTTTTTTCTTTTTCTTTTATTAGGTGTTGCAATTAATTCGATGTTTTAATATTCAATTTGATTGCATCATATGCTTTATGGTTTTTTTTCTTTTCTCGTCAAATAATTGAGTAATTAATTAAAAAATGAATCAAAATTATATCAAAAATACTGAACAACAAATGTAATTGATATACCTAATATTAATTAAAATTATCCTATAAGTAATATCATTATTTTAAACAAAAATTTCTTGATAATCAAATCTTTCATTTTACGTATAATTTTCTATTATATTTTATATATATTATTTTTGAATACTTACGAGTATTGTTCCTCATCGTCGGACATGTTTGCGGTTGGTTAAGGAACTGCAACAAGAAAATTGCATTACTTTAAAAGAACCAATATTGATTGAAAAATACACACACACATACACACAAAAATATCTACTTTTTGTTAAACTTGAAATAAAAAGATAAAAAACAAAAATGCATTTTGAAAATGTAATAAATAAATGAATATAACGAAAAAGTAATCAAAATGGGGTCAACGATGCACCGACCTAAACGTAATTTGATATTCCGAAAGAAGAGAGTGCGAAAAAGAGACAGACAGACAGACAGAGAGAGAGAGAGAGAGAGAGAGAGAGAGAGAGAGAAAAAGAGAAAGAGTAAGAAAGAGACAGACATATACTAACAGTTTGCTAACCCTGGCCGCAAGCTCATCGTCGCAAGCTCTCTATAAGGAGCCGGGTCCCTTCTCTTCCTCGTGGTTCTAATTTTAGAAATTCACTCTCTCTCTCTCTCTCTCTTTCTATCTCCCCTAATTCTTCTTATACTACTCTAATCCAATATGGCGTCCATTTAACACCCCTTCTTCTTTTTTGCACCCAATCTTTCCTCCTACACCAAATTTTTTCTAACCAAATCTTTTTTCTTCATTTTGCAAAATTATTTCAAACCCGTACCGACAAATTTTATTTATAAAATTGTATAACAACCCCCTCTCTAATAAATTATTTATTTATTTATACTTTTGACAAAAAGAAATGCACAGAAATGCATAGAAATATTGGATTAGAAACAAAACACCCCCATTGCATATTGTCAGAATCCAACAAAATTGTTAAAATATACAAATATGCAGGGGTGGGAATTGAAAAGAGGGTTAAATGATTTTTTGATTCCAATTTACGTGTCATTTACGTAATCGTTGCGAAAAATAATTAAAAAAAAAAAAAAACAATGATTCTCCCGTTGCACAATTTTGAACGACACGCCCTTAACGTAAATGGTTTTTTTCTTTTTTTTTATTTATAAATCACTATGCGCAGTTTTGTATAGATTTCATTTTTTGATCTCACATTTGTTAAAAGTATATGACATGGAATGCACTTTTGATTGACGAATTTCAAACATAAAACACGGTACGTTTACTTTTCCAACCAGATGGAATTTTATTCTAACCCACTTGTTTTTTTTTACATATATATATATTACCCTCTCTCACTCTCTCTTGTTCTTTTTTATTATTAAATAAAATTAAAAACTATTTTTCCCACTTTACTTGAACATGTTAAATATTAATGAATTATTTCATAATTAAATATATATGTAAAAACAATGTAGAAATAATACAAACTATGATAAACACACATACACAAGGTGTCTAAAAAAAAAGCAAAATTAGGTCATTTCATTGCATGTAATACCAACACCTTGTATATATAAATAGATCAACAAAAGAGAAAGAAAGTAAAAAAAATATTGAATGTAACTTACATTAAATCGATGTGAATGTAAAAAATATATATTTTCTTATTTTTTGAAATGTATGACGGATAGTAGTAGTAGTAGTAGTGGCGTGTGTTGATTGGTTGAGATTGGATGGGTGTGTGTGTACGTGCACAAAAACGGGGTTGACTGCTTGAAGTCCCAGTAGCTGAAGTAATGGAGATGGAGCTTTTATAAACGAAATATACACACACACACACACACACAAGAAAAAAATAAAGATAGAGTAAAGTGACTCGAATGTGTGAGAAAATATGAAAATCCAGCAAAACCGAAAAACAAAGAAAAGAAGAAAAAAACACAAAAAAAAGAGAGAGAAATTAAAAAGAGATGATAAGCTTTTTAACCGATGGAATGTCGAGTCCGCACAACAGCTCGAGCGGCTCTGAAACTCAACTCCGGACTGTTCGGTCTGAGAACGGTCTCTGAGTACGAATGAGTTTCAACGGTTACCTCGGAACCTGTAACTTCTTCTTCTTCTTCTTCTTCTTCTTCTTCTTCTTTTTCTTCTTCTTCTTCTTTTTCTTCTTCTTCTTCTTCTTCTTCTTCTCCTTCTTCTCTTCTTCTTCTTCTTCTTCTTCTTCTTCTAGTTTATTTCTTTCTTCTTCTTATTCTTGTATGTGTTCTTCTTCTTCTTCTTCTGTTTCTGTTTCTGTTCTTTGGATCCTTACTTCACGTTCGTTACTATTAATAGAAAGGAGATCTACGTCCGTGGGGTTTTGAGCGTGATACGATCCTGGCCGACGATACCTATTTTCGTCTAATGGTAGTTACACGTTCTTTTCTTTACCAACGAATAAACTGGACTCACTCTCTTTCTCTCTCTCTCTATTGGGCTATACCCTGGTGTTGTACACACTTTTATGTATGTCTGTGTGCTGTGTGTACCTGTGATTTTTTATATTCTTTTTCTGTTCTGGTAACATGTTCTCGCCCCCGCATTTCTGTTGGAAAAGAAATTTGTTGTTTAAATCGATCCATCTTATTCTAATATTGATTTATTTCAGTTTGAGTTAATATCATTTTTATTTTTAATTGATTCGTAATAGAAGTATTTGATTACTGTTTTCTGATACACCCTTATTTTGTTTAAATTTATTCTCAGTTTGGTTTTCATTCTCAGAATTGTTATAGTATTTCTTAAATTCAAACTATTTTTAATTAATAAACAATTCCTCTATCAAAAATGAACTTCTAAGATAACAAGAAAAGAATATTTTTCGATTCGATAACAAATTTTCAATTATAACTTCTTTTTTTATTTATTTTCTCTTATATAATTTAACTCAAACTCCACCGCAATGTTCTTTCTAATATTTAAAAGAAACCTCTCTCTTTATCGCACGCATTTTTTTCTAATTCCATGAGACCGAAATATAAATTTAGTATCTTCCCACATGTTACTAAATTTACATAATTCAATCCCTGATCATTTATCAATACTTATTGTTAAATTAAATATAATATCAAAGTAATAGTTTCAAATGTGAGATTGAAATCTGTAAAAATTTGATTCAAATATAAACGTGTATTGAAAGTAATGTAAAGGGTGAAAATTTGATATGTTTGCTAAGAATGGTAGGGATAAATATCTAAATTTTTGATAAAATGAAGATATTTTAAATACAGTCTGGAAACATGAAATCTTTGAACGTGTTGATGAACGTTCAAGTCCACGACGAGTGCCTCCTTATATGGTGAGACCTACGAACGAGAGAGGGCGCACTGAATGTACGTGTACAGAAATATAAAGTTTCGTATAAGCTTCGAAGAAAGATCAGACAACGTTGAGAAACCAACTCGAACGTTTCTTTCCATATAAATTCTTCATATCAACTTTACAAATTGGATTTACATTCATTTTGTTCATATTAAATTACATATTAAATAATAATTTCAAATCAGGGTTTCTCATAGTAATTCTCATCAAAAGTTACAGTAATTAACAATTTCCAAAATTAATTATAAACAAAATTACAAACTAAGAATTTATATTGAGTGTTTGAGTGATAAAACACAATTTCTTTTATATTACAATTATTAGTTTCATTATAAAATAAATAAATATAATAGTATTTAATAATTTAATATTAGATTTTAATATTAATTGTGTGTGTAAAATCTACTTTTCAATTTTTCTAGAAGATTGAAATATAGATTATTTATATTATAATAATCTCAATAGAAATATAGAAAATATATATATATACAAAATATTGCAAATTAACTATGATAAGTATCTAAATTTATGCTTTCTTGAAAAGATCATTCAAATCTAAGTCATGGTTTAATAATATTGGGTAAAATCAACTTTCTAAAAGGTCTGTCTTTTCCACCAAATCGTAACTGACCGGATTCTTTTTTACCACCAAAACCACCACCTAAAATGATACACAAACATTTCAAAAAACTTCTATACACTTAACTAGTAAAAAAAATGATTACAGAAACCATTTGAAAATATCAATACCTAATCTTCTTGGTTTCCAACCCTTCATAGTACGACCACATTCGAAATCTACAAAAATTTGATGTCCTTTAATCGTAGCATCTGTACTACGTCTCACAGCTCTGCGTGCTTCATCAACGCTTCTCATTTCAACAAAACCGTAACCTTGAGAATGACCTGTTACTATATCAACTATAATTTTAGTCGATAAAACTTCACCATATCTAAAAAAGTACTGTAATAATACATTATACAGTAACTTTCATTTTTTAATATCATTAATAAAATTCTATGAAATATTTACATCTTTTAAATCTTGTTCTGTTATCTTTGGACCAAATCTAGCAACAAACAGCGTTCTTTCAGGTTTAGATTTTAGGCCATGAGGTGGTTCATAATGTGCTTGCATTGCACGACTTACAGCTTTGTCATGTGGTTCTGTATCAGTTCCATCAATACTTCCAGCTTTTAAAGGATCGTACTCTTTCGCATAAGGTGTCCACTTTTGTAAAGACTGTTCCTGTAGATAATCATTTATATTTAATATATATTCATATTTTTTTTTTGTACTTATAATTCCTAACCAACAAAAATATTGTACATTACAAAAAGTGAATAAGTAGAAATATTTCATATTAACAGCAAGATCTTCATTTCATATTAAATGCAGTTAACTTAATTATATTTTACAATTCTTAGTAAAAAAGAAAAGAAAATTACTAACCATTATTATTTATTAATTAGTTTTATAAGCACTTTTTAAATGTCTCTTCTCAGAAAAACTGTATTGTGCTGCCATCTCAACGCAGCAATCGAAACTATTTTTCGAGATATGACGCGCCACACAGAAATTTTTTAAATTAAAAAATAACGTGTGCATATCATACAAGTTAGAAGTGAAACCTTCAAATAAACAAGTTTCGAGGATAATTTATTATATAATATTATTTGTACTTTTCATTTGTAATTATTAATTTAATTATAAAGATTCACGCCTGATCGTATGCAACCCTCCAGACACACTTTGAAAATGTTGCTTGCGAGCACCATCTACTGGAACGGAATTTTTTTCTGTCCGAAAAATAGGCAACCTGTCATACAAGCGTGTATAAACAGTTTGGAGTACAAAAAAATTCTGTTTCAGTAGATAGCGCTCGCAAGCAACATTTTCAAAGTGTTTCTGGAGAGTTGCATTCATACAGGCGCTCATTTTTATAATAATTATAAAAAAAGTAAATATTAAAACATTTTTAAAAATGTTTGAAAATTAAATATTTTTATAAATAATGATAAAAATTGAACTCTAATTTTGTAATTAATTTATGCATATTTTTAGAATAATATTTAGTATATTAAATGAAATAAAAATAAAAAATCATGTGTGCAGATCATACGTGTTAAAAGTGAAACTTTCAAAAAACTAAGTTTGGAGAGAATGAGACGAATGCAAAATATCAAGAGTAAGATAATTATAGGATTTTACATCGTCCATTTCGTTATTATACTTTGTAAAATAATTGCAAAACGTGTTTCATTATTTTAACTATTGTTTCTCGTAGTAGTTTCGATACCGCGGCATAATTCAAATACGAATTACATGTAATCATTTAAAAATAGATAAGAATAAAATTATATATATAAATAATATATTTGATATCGATCATGACAATAGTTGAAAGAAATTAGCAGAATGTTCATTTTCATTTTCGCATACACACATACACACACACATCAACTGTACAGTAATAAAATAATATTTATTTAAAGACACAACAGGTGCATTCTACATATATAAATATATTTACATAATCTTACAAACTTCTAACTCGTCCACGAAAATTCATAAATCAATCATAAAACATAAACCTTCGTTTTACCTTGTCCCCCCACTACTTAGGACCCTGTTAATGACTATTTTCCTGTGCCAATATCGTTTTAACTAACTACAACTGCGACATAAATCACAAAACTTAAATAATCACTAGAACAAAATTGATTTAAATAGTACATTAAAACACAACCATTTGAAATGTATACAATTTTATTTCTTAATTATTCATTTCAAATGGTTCTCTTCTTGAAACCTTCTCCCATAAAACAAAACCAAAAGAATCTTAATAAACTAATAAATTATTTCATACTATAAAATAAAAATATATCTAATACTTGCTTACGATATTGAGTTGGAAGATATTATTTTGTTCCTCGTTTTAATTAAAAATAAATGAAATGAAATAATCGTTTTTTTTAGACAAGATCTAAGTCGAAATTTGCACCCATTCTTTTTAACGCTAATATCGTATTAACGGCCTTAATCCAACGTTTTTTAATTACATATCGTTTCAATCGTTTTTTACAAATTGGATTTTCCAATGCAACTTCGAGCCAACGGTGTTCTAAAAGTTGTCCTGCTGTTGGTCTTCCTCTGTAGGATTGAAAAACAAAAAGTAAATTAATTAAATGAATTTATCATACTTAACAATTTCATAAATAAATTTCTAATAAATTAATTAAGACAAGATAAATAGATTTAATTTGTTGTTGCACTTTTCGTTATATATTTGAATATTAATTATTGAAAAGAAATATTGCATATAACAAATATTAACGTTGCATTCTTTTTCTCACCTCTCTCTTACAATATTGTTCATCTCTCTTAATCATTTTTTATAATAATTGACTCATCAAAAATATTTATCATTAACATTTACATATAATACACGACGACATACAATCAATTCACAATAATTATTATTTACACATGCATCATTCGTGACTTTTTCATTTATTTAAGATTATTTATTGATCTTTTTCACAGCGAACTTATGTTAATTTTTATAATTCAATTATAATTTCATTATGCATACATAAATACAATGACTAGATCTTTCCATCATAATATTTATAATTACAATACAACAATTCTTAATAATTATCAAAGAAGAGAAATATTATATAAACAATAGTCAAGAGATAATTAATAAAATATCATCAAGTAATTTAAAGTAATACTTGACGAATTGTCTTTTAAACAATAATTCGATGCTGTTAGTATATTTTCTCTCTCGTTATTATAAATAATACAAATACAACAAAATAATCAGAAAAAGAGGAACTTTAATCCAATTCCAATAATATTTTTCAATATTACAAATAACCTCAAGAAAATTCGTGCCTTCGTATTTTTCTGTATAATACGATGTTAACAAATTGGCAAGAATTTTTAACAGATTACAAACAAAATGTTAGGTGTATCGATAATTGATTAATTTAATAATCAATAACGAACAAAATTCTTTCGAAATTATTGAAAATAATTAAAAAAGGAAATAAAAAATAATCCTGTACCGTAAATAATTAAATTTCAATCGAAGTCAGAGATTTTTTTCGTAGGAGCACATTTTAAAAAAACCTTTTAGTTAGGCTTCACCTAAAAAAAATGCGTAAGAATAAAATTAATTCAATATAAAATCGTATTCTGTTGTCGCGATTTTACAAATGTAGATGAAGGTCCATCAAAAATATAAAATCCAAGCCTGAAAAATCTAAATTAGATTTGAATTTTTAACGATAAATAGGTGGCGGTGAATCATCAGGAACATTACTGGCGGTAGACTTTTGTTGTTTCGATTGAAAATATTCTGCCAATGAGTTCATAGTTTTTCTAGCAACAGATTCTTCACCGCACCAATCAATGCTAACAGATTTTCTACCTAACGTTGAAGTTTTGTTACCAATTTCCTCCCATTCACCTAACAAATGTAACAATAAATCTTTCGTATTGGCTGGTTCATCTAAGTTCAAACTTTTATGTAAATCACGTAAATTTGATATCCTAGGTACATCTCTGCTAGTCTCACCGAAGGAATGTTTAACCCTGTTACGTCTCCATGGTGGTGTTAAATCAATATCATTATTTTTATCTAATTTCATAGCTTTTGTTTTATTATCCTCTTTAATTCTAATCGAACTGCTTGTAGTACTCGAACTATCGTCATTTACACTGTTATCTTCCGAATTATTTTTACTCAAAGAAAACATTTTATCCTCTATAGCTTTTCTTCTTCTAAACGAAGCAAACATATTCATCGAATGATTGTCTATCGAATTATTATAACGTTCCAAATTACGATTACTGTGAAAAGTAGTCCCATTGAGTTTTCTTTGTCTAGTTAATGTTGACAATTTTTCTGTAATCTCATTACACTCTTTAGTTTCCAAAATCATACGTTTGACATGATTATTTTTCAATTGTTTGTTAGTAGATCTTTCAAATGATTTATCATTATCTACAATAATACTAGTAGAACCAAAATTATCATCAGTTTCTTTAGAAGTTTCAATACCACCACTACCAGCAATGGTACGCAAATGTTCTGACAATTTAATGATCTCTTCAGCCAATACTATTTGACTAGCCTGATCACGTGATTTATTTCTTGCAGTACCTTCCGAAGCCCTTCTTTCTAAAGCTAACCCAATACTGGGTACATTCAAAAACGATGGGGAATTACTGAATTCGGTTTCAGATGATCCCATACTACAAATACTTTCCCTAGGTGATGGACTTTGTGCACGCAACGATACAGTTTCTTCAATATCGTTCCATGTATTAAATTTAGATACATTTTGTATGGTGTCTATGATGTATGGACTATCAGGATGCTCTCTCCAACGTTCAACGAACAGTCTCAAATTGTCCTTTGTTAAATCAAGGTTTTCTTCTTCCTTCAATGATGATTTTTCTTCCTTCCCATTAATTTGTTTTCCCATTTGAGTGGACGATGTTAATATTTGTTCATCATTCGATAGTTCTTTCTTTAATTTGACTTTTTTCTCTTCCAGGATCAAAGGATTATTATTATCCCGTTTGGCCAACCAACGATGTTCACGACATTCCGATGCCGTTGCGCGTTTTCTGAAAATATTTGAACAGGACTTCTTTGTCAATTGGTTTTATGCTTGTTTTTTTTTTGTTTAATTATAACTCTTACATTTTTATTTTCTCTCTCTTTCTCTCTTGAGCTAGTTGTTTTTTTTTGTGTTTTTCTTCTAGATAATTTATCACTTGAAATGCGTGATGACGTAGAGAAGAGGCTGTTCGTTCAAAACGTGGAGAAAAGCAACACAGAGACAATTTATCAACTGGCGTCAGAATTCAATTTCTCATTGAACTTAAATGAGATATATACAGGGTGTCAATATTCATTTTAATAGATTTTGTTTTTAATTACTTATGATCTTACATTAAAACTTTTTTTTAAATTGTTACATCACTCGTCGTTCACTTTCTACAACTCTTTCTAAATTGTTAGATTAATTTCTACCATAATCAAATGCAAATATTTAATTAAACAAGCTTGATCTATTATTAGCATAAGCAAAAATTATTAAATTATTGAAATTTTTATTACAACAACGACAAAATTACTAATTACATCAACATTCCCTTATGACTTATTGTATTTCTTTTTTTTTATGACAAAATCATAAATAAGTGGCCCACCTAGTATATTTTTTTCTTATTATATCAGATTCTCTTATGCGAATAACAAATGAGATTGAAGAAAGTGAACAACAGGCAATAAATGAGCTTTTCCAAACGTTCGAATAAAACAACGTGTTTTTTTGTGTGTTCAGAAAGAAAAAGGAAAAAATAAGAGAAAGAGAGAGAGAGAGAGAGAGAGAGAGAGAGAAAGAGATGAGAAAAGTTCTCACAATAGAAGTTATTATTAAAATAAACTAAATAGTTATCAATATTTCTAGAGAATCCGAATTCCTGTTAATTATAAAATACACGAGACGTGGGCCCAAAATTTATTATGTGATTTTCAACAAACTGAAGAGTTAACAACAAACATAAGATCAAAAATTGATATTGAAAAAATCACATAAAAAATTTGGTAACCCTAATCTTGTATATTTGTAATTACATTTTGTATAAATATATATATAGATAGGTATACCTACTCTTTATCTTTGATTAATAGACACCTGATAAAGTCTTTTGCATCTTCTGATATGTCAGTAAATGCTTCATGATCAAAATCATATTTAGCAATGGTAACATTAGCCATGGTTTCAATATCCGTGTCTCCCATGAATGGTGATAATCCTGACAATCTGTAAACACAATTATATTTTAGAAAGATTAAATTGTATTTCAATAGGGTTTAGGAACTTGTAAAATCAATTGCATGCTCACAGTACATAACAAATGACACCAATGCTCCACATATCAGTTCCAAAACCAATCTGATCGAAATTAACGACTTCCGGTGCTACGAATTCCGGTGTACCAAACAATACTTGAAGTTTTTTATTAGGGTCGTAATCTCTGGCCAATCCAAAGTCAATGATTTTTATTCTGTTACCTTCTTTTGTCAAACATAGAATATTTTCTGGCTAGAAAAATGAACAAACATTATAATTTACATTAAAAAACAATTGAAATTGTATCAATGCAATTATCATTAAAGTATTTTACTACGTTTTTATTAGTATTGAAATAAATTACCTTTAAATCAAGATGTAGAATCTTTTGAGCATGAATGAATTCAATCCCTTCGCAAATTTGTCTCATGAAAACGGCACAACTACGTTCGGTTAATAAAAAATCATCGTCGATAACCCTTTCGAAAAGTTCACCACCTTCGATTCTGCAAATTTGATAACACATCCGTTTTTGGGATACCTTGCACAAACACGATTACTTGAATAAATTTGAATACGCTTTGTGGATCACCGTGTTTCATCTCATTGAATGTTTTCTCAAACATTTAAACATGTTATATATGTTTGTGTGACATGTATTATATGTGTATGTATGGTGTATATTGATTATATAAAATCGTTGATCACACACGTTCGAAGAAATAAAAACGTACAATTCCAAAATAACATAAATTTGTTTGCCATTGTCGATAGCATCATAAAGTTGAATCAATCGTGGATGTTGTAGTCTTCTCATAATATCAACTTCCCTCTCGACAGATCTACGATCTTCCTTCTTGGATACGTTAACCACCTTAGCAGCCAAAGATAAGCCGGTTTTTTTTTCCTTGCATCGATAAACTGTGCCAAATTTTCCTCTGTAACACAAAATATATTTTTTATCTAACAAATTCATTAACATTACTCATAAAATAATGAATAATATAATTTATAATAAATTATTTATACAAATTCATTGTCATTTTCATGTAAATCATTAACATTGATAAACATCTTATCAATCTTTATTTTAATGCATTTTAATTTGATTCAACGTTCCTCGTTTTATTTTCTTTTGAGTATGAGTGTGTATATAACAAAGATAAATTCATTTTTAATAATATTTTATGGAAAATATTATAATGTAATAATTCAAGCTAGATTATCATCTAATGGCAAACCACCAAATTGTAATTTGTTTCACCTAAATGATTCTAACAGCAGACATAGCAGAAATTCGACGAGAGAGAGTAAGAGAGAGAGAGAGAGGGAGAGAGAGAGAAAGAATTCATGTTATTTTGCATAGAATGCAGAAAATTTTCGATACTCTTCCTGTCATCGTTGTCGTGCCAAAGCTTCTTCTCAGGAACATCTTCTAATAATTAATCAAAGTAAATATTTCAAATAATTTTAGTTTCTTTCTTTTTTTCTTCTCTTTCAATTCTATCTTACATTTCATCTAACTTTGAATAGCAAATTGTTTAACAATTGTATTATTCCAATACTAATACTTTGTTGAACAAACCAAATAATTTTAAAGACATTTATTATAAAAAAAAAGAAATATTCATTTATAACTTTGAACCCAACCAGTTGGATTCTTTCATTCAACTAAACATTTGTTATATTTTTTTATTTCATAAAAGCTTTCAATAAATTTCTAAATTGATTTTCTGTTCTATTTCAATGGTTATAATAAGTAAAGCAAGAAAAAAAATAAATAATAAAAAGAATTGTGCGTAGCAAATGATGTGAGGGAGATAGGGGGTTCTAAAGGAAGTGCCAAAACTTCTCCTTCCCACCAGTGGTGTAGGTAAAAGGTATTTTGACATTAACAAGAGAGAGAGAGAGAGAGAGAGAGAGAAAAGGAAAGATACAAAGAATGATGGTGTAATATCTAAGAAGACGGTAGTCTCTTTCCTTGTCACGAAGCCAAGTTAGTGAGTCAGTGAGTTAGTAGAGCATATCCGAGGCGCCAGGGTCGGCTCAAGGAATCATCATAGTATGTGTTTTCTCTGACATGATTTACCAATACACACAACACAACTAAAGACCTAAAGAAAATTCTGAATGAACCCCAATTCTTGTTACATCCTTTCCACGAGTTAAAATCTTTAATTCTTTAACATCCTATTATCACTAATTTCATTTATTATAATACAATGATGAACTAATCAGTTCTAGGTTTAATAATGTGTATGTTGAAAGATATTAATTGTCTTGTCATAGTTTTATTTGTATATTATTCAAATATTGTTCATTTTATAATGAACTAATTTTATATAGAACTAATACTAGTATTAGTAACTAATTATATAAAAAATACTAATACTATACTATAAAATATACTGCTACTATACTATGTAATATATAATACTATACACACACACGCACACTATAAATATAATACTAATACTAGTATTTTAATTGTTTATTAGTTAGTTGTTTAGTAGTTTAGTTAGTTATTTAGTTATTACTAGTATTAGTATTATTATTATAAACCAACTTATAGTAAATCAATAGTAATAGATAATAAATCAACTTAATATAGTGGTATTATTATATAATTAAATCATATTACTGGTTAATTTAAATTGAAAATAATATTAATAAATTGTAATCTAAATAGATGAACTCATACTAAACCATATTCCAATACATTTAAATTAAATAGCAATCCTTCATTTGACTAACAAAATAAATAAGTTCCAAACTACAAACATATTGAAATCATAATTCTTTCAATATTGATTCTTCAAAAAAATAAAATACACATAAAATAGATGACTAATAATAGACACAAAAAACAAATTGGTATTTAAAGATTTTTGTAAAAAATACGAGAGGAACCTATAAACTAAATCCCTAGCCCTAACAATAACCCCTTTTATATTTAGGTCTTTGAAGAAAGCCGCGTGTCAGGAATGACGCTTCTGAACAACGCCGGTTGTTGGGAGTTGACGCACGACCTATGTAATATATATATATATATATATATATATATATATATACGTCACTAAGTCGTGTACGAAAAACGCATTATTTATAGGACAGCAAGGAGAGAGACCTTGATTACCGAACAAGAGGAAATGGTGGTAAGAAGAAAAGAGGAGAAGACAAGAAGAAAATCACCAGGAGTTTTGTGTGCTTAACGTTTTGTCGTTATCGTTTCAAATCCAACACACATTCCAAACCTCCCACCATTTTTTACTTCCCCTTCAACCCCTCAATCCCTCAACCCTAGCTCTTCACTTCATTTTATTCTTTTTCTTTCTTTTATATATATACATGTGTGTATGTGTGTGTGTTGTTTTTTGGTTTTATTTCTTTTTTCTTTTCTTTTCATTCCAATCAATCTGACAGAGTAAAATTATTAACAAAAAAAATACACTGTCACCTCAGGTTCTTGTCTTTTTTCTTCAGACATTATTTTTCTGTCTCTCATTTTTTCTTTTTTTTTTTAAAGAATATTATCATTTTCATTTTTATTTTATTTATTGATCGATATTGTCAGTTGTTTCAAGAGAATTCAACAGTGTTAATTGAATTTTATGTTTTATTATAATAATCATTTTAATTATAGCTTCGTTTATTATTAATTTATTAATTGTTTGTAAAGTTAAAGAACGTTCAAAAAATTTATTTCATATTTAATTGTTATTTTTGATTTAATTTATTATTATTTTTTATGCTGGTTAGTAAAAAACAGAAAATAATATGTGATATTCTTCGTCACGATCTATGGATCCTCGCCAAAGTATGATCTTGTATATGTGTATATATATATGAAAAACACACGACGAAAATTCATTTATTTTCGACTAACATCGTAGCAATTACATAATAATTAATGTCGTTGAACCGAATCAACCCTTTTTACAAACACATTTGACCACAATTAAATTCGTAATGAAAATTAATCAAGAAAAGATCTCAAAGATAAATTAAAAATATAATAATACATTAAAAAATAAAAAAACAATACTTCAAACAATATTATTTTGCTTTGTATTGCATCTAAACATGTGTATGTAGTTGTGTTTTTTTTAAACCTTTCGATAATAGTTTGTCATTGACATTCAAAATCTTTGGCAATGATCCATAGATCATTCAAGATCGATTTTTTTTCCAATCAATTTTATTTCTAATTGTATTTTTTAATTAACTATCCAATAATATTAAAAATTATATTTTTCATTGCTATTTTATAAGTTGAATTATTCTATAAAAAATGTATAAAATGTAATTTCAATAAATTTAATTTATGTGCATACATTCAACACACACATATAGGAGTATATTTGATATTTAAATGATGTTGATTATTGGATCATAAAAAGAAATAATTGTTAATGTATGAGAAAATAGAATTTCTTATTGAACTCGAGCAAGCTGTTTAAAACATGGATCGTAAACGAACACTTCCGGTTCTTGTATAACTTTCCTATGTATACATATAAATGTAAATATTCTTCCCTTTCTCTTTCTTTCACATGTGTATAATATTTTTGCATGCATGCATCATGCCGAAAAATTTCCCCCAAGGAAATATTTCGATCAAATTTTGTCCACCACTACCACCTCCACCACTACCATCTCGTATGCTTATACTATCTCTTATATGTTATTTTAAAAATAATTCAATAAAACAGTTGTGTAGGCTCGGTACGAAGAAAGCACGCACCGTGAATACAAATACGGATTGATTGCACAAATGTTACTTTTAGGTATATGCATGTATACTATAAATGTATAAGTGTGTGTATACACATATACTATCACTATATTTTTTTTCAAGTCCCATCTGTCTATACAAAAGCATACCATGAATTTTCTGCAACGTTAAATCATTTTAAATTTAGTTGCAATAATAAATTTATTCGCGTATATTATAATTTATGTTTTGCATATATATATATATATATGATGAAAAACAATTAAATGAAAATGTTGAAAATAATTAATATTAATCACTTATATTTTGTTATGCAAAATTATTTTGAAAAATAAAACTATATATATATATCAATTTAATTTAATATTGAAATAATTATTTGAAGAATGTGTTTGTGTTTGTTTATAAATTATTTAGAGCAGTGTGTGTGTGTGTGTAAGCTCACGAGTTTGTTCAATGATCATTCGTGATGATTAAAAATGAATTCAAGTATCAAAATTGATCCTTGGCATAATATTTTCTTGACAAGATAAATAATGATTATGATTATAACTCTGTGATGAAATTAATTTCATTTAAACTTACCGACCAATTTCTGATTGGATGTCATATTGTTCATTAAATTCAATTCCTCGACGTACTCTAACGTCCCTGTACGGGAAACTGGGTTCCAATTCTGAAAATAATTCACATTTTTCACATGTAAGTGTGTGTGTATGTAAAATTGAAAGGTTCCTTTCTTTCCCGCCATTTTCAAATTGTTATATAATATTTGAATTTTATTAACAAAATATAACAAATATAAACACGTAAAAATAAATGAAATAACATATTGAACAAAACTTTAACGCAACTTGTTTGATAAACAAAAATGGGGTTCATTAAAAAATTAAAATAAAAGAATTATTAAATGAAAAAAAGAAAAAGAATAATCTTACCACCAACAGGATCAGTTTCATCGACATGTATCATCCTCTTCCTTAGATTCACTTATTTTATTAAAAAAAAAAAAACTCTCGATCCAACGAGAGAACAATCACCAACCAACAACAAAACCACCCTCAAAAATGTTATAAGTTCTTCACATACACACACGCAACAATAATAAAATCAAGGAATGGGGGGGATAAAAAAAAGAGGACAAAATTAAAATAATATCCAATCTTTCTTCTAGCTGCTGCTACTTCTTTTTCTTTTTCTTCTTTATCGGATATTGAAAAAAAAAAGATGAAAATATAAAAAAATGAAAAACTTGGCCGCGTGCAAGATGATGGGAGACACGTGAGAGAGATCTGGTTCACCCTAAGGACGATTATCGACTAAGTTTCTATTCTCTCTCTCTCTCTCTTTCTTACACACACACATACATACACACACTCTCTCTCTCTCTGTCTCACTCTGAGTTCCTTAGAATCTGTGTATGCGTATGTATGAATGTAATTTTGTTAATGTTAGTTGCCCATGAGTACTGATGTGAGACCCGGTGAAGAGACGGTTCTTCTTCTTCTTCTTCTTCTTCTTCTTCTTCTTCCTCTTCTTCTCGGCTCAGACGAATTTAGATTTTCGGCGGACGCCGCGGATTCTGCTGATGATCGGCTGGGTCACGTGATTCTTCTTTGCCTTTTTATCCCCACTATCATTTTATATCTATCTTTCTCTTTATCATTTAACATATACCTGTTGCAACAAGCCAAATATTATTATTAGTTATTATTATTATTATTGTTGTAGTTTTAACGAACAATGGTACATACAATGTATCAGTAACAAGCATATGCCTATTCATACTAATTACTCTTTTTAAACAATCCATATTTTATTGTAAATATTTTAATTTATTCTTTTTTTATTCCACTTGTACCTGCTGGAATTGGCAGCCATTTTGGTATCCAATAAATTTCATTACAAACTATTCTATCCATTTCTCTTTTACTTATTATGCTGTAATATAAATGTAGACGTATGTAATACATAATATTTTAATGTAAAATATAAATATATTAAATAATATAGTTATAAAATTATGATAGTATTGAAAGTTTACAATGTAGGACAATTGAAATTCTTTATGACGAGATCTAATACTGAAAGTATTTGCTCCAATTACAACTACACTCCTGATGACCTACTTTAAAATGTTCTATTCCGGTTACACTTATGTTAGTATCGATATTCAAACAGTTTTTCCTATTCGGTTCTAAAAACATATAACAGCAGATGACGATGTAATACAACATTTTAATTAATAACTTTCATTAAGTTTTTATCATTATAAATGTTATAATTTTATTACAATTATAATTATTAAACGTGTATAATTCGCATGTAATATTTGTCATGAATATTATACTCCTCTTTTAATGTTTCTCTCAACTCAAAATTCAATACGAATTTATATTTCAAATTTCAAACACCACACTCTCTTCCGCATTTCATTGTTGACATTCATTTTGAATTACTTTTGGCAAGAACGTTTGTTACTTGTTTCTTTATTGCGCGCATTCCTTTCTTTCAAATATATATGTGAATATGTATACATACTTTTGAATTGTAACTAATTTACATAAATTTACTTGACACTAATGTAATACGACATTTTCTTTTTATACAAATCAATAAACATTTTTTTTAATTATTTCTAATAATATATAATATATAATATATAATATAAAAATATATGTATACATTAATTTTGACTCATTTTCACATCTTTTATATAACAATAATAATTAAACATAATTTTAAATAATGAAATATTCAAATTCTTTTTCCATTTAAGTAAATGTAAACAATTAACCGATTTAAATCGATTCCACTAATCGTTTATCGATCACTGTTACCAACTTACTTTACAAAATTATTTTTAAGAATCATAATATATGTTGGTAACATTGTCAAACAATAACAAACTGTCATGTGAATTTTAGGTTATATGAAACATAATTGAAACTTCATTATTATGATTATTTGATATATCAATTGTAGAATTATTATTAAAAAATTAATAACAAAATGTCGGCAATGAGACAATTGGAAGAACGTCAACTTCCAACAGAAATTACTATAATAAAATGGTCACCTAAAATGGATTTGTTAGCAGTTGCCAATGTTAAAGGTTAAGATTTAATTTTATTATAATAAATTATTTTATAAAATAATTATTAAAATAATAAAGACAATAAAATGGATAGGTTATGTGTAAAGATTGTTTTAGGTGAAGTTGCATTGCACAGATTAACTTGGCAAAGAGTATGGTTATTGAGTCCACAAAATGAATCTGACACATCTGTAAACTTAACATGGAGACCGGATGGTAAATTATTAGCTGTTTGTTACGAATGTTCCAAACTTTTCTGTCTCGTTGACATAGAGAATAAGAATATTATATACAAAGTACAGTTGTCAATTCAGAATTCTATTACAAGTATAACATGGTTGCCATTGATGAATACAGAGTGTGATAACTTTATCAGTAATAAAAGTAACGTTTCTTCTACTGGTAATTATCTTCCATCATTGCCTAGTTTAAATCGTAACATTGGTCAAGAGTCAGAACGCAAGGAACTTCTTTCGCAAACTTTGGATATTTTATTCGTAAGTTTTTCACAACTTTTTTAAAGACTCTTGCGACTCAAATGATTCAACAGTTTTAATACAAGGAAGATTTTATATATAAATGTTTTAATTAGCTTGGTAAAGATAATGGAACAGTAATGATGTACGTCTTTGGAATGTTTTATTGTGGAAATATATTTGTGGGAAATGGTACGATTATTGAAATCAGTGGAGGATCAGGTAAACCTATTTGGATTACTTGGAAAGATAACAACGGTATTGTTGTTAACAGATATTCTTGTCCATTACTTGAAAAAAGTTCTGCATTTTTAAAGGTAATAATAAAGATTTATTTATCTTGTATCATTTACGATTAGAAAATACATTACTTTATTTATTTATCTATTAGGTAGCTCAAGCGCAAGCGAACATAGAATGTTTGATGGATTATCTCTCGCGTACATTAATGGCTATTTCTGAAGCTTGGGAGACGATTATTTCAGAGATGGATGATAAACTTGCTCGATATGCTGAAAGCAATCCGCCTGGTGCAGTAGCAGCAGATTTTTTAGAATTATTGATGATCGGCATACCAACACAAAATTTAGAAAACTTTCTATTGCGTGATCTGACCGAGAAAGGTCTGAAAAAGTTAGGTCACAGTATAGAAATGTGCTACAGCAATATACAGGTTTACAAATATTTATTAAACAAATGAAATGAAATGAAATGAAATGAAAATTAACTTAAACGATATATAATTGATGATTTTGTACAGAAATTAGTAGTGAAAAATTTGAACAGTGTCGGAATGGCATTGGTTTATCAATTAGCTGAAATCCGTGGTATGGTGAGATTAGGTGGACCTTATGAATCTCTCGGTCTTAAGAATGAAAGTCTCATAACGAAAGCCCTTCACGCATCTGAAGCTTTCTTAGCCAAGGCTTCAGAAATGAAACAAGTTATTGATCATAGCATGCGAGATTATAAAGCATTTTTTAGGTAAATCTTCTCATTAATTCTTTCTTTCACAATTAACATTTCTCATTATAATTAATTCGTTGTATTGTTTAAGATGGTTATACGTCGAGATTCAAAGATTAACCGATGAAAGAATAGCATCAGAAGTGAGTCGTATGAGTCAACAGGAATTAACGTTCATCGCTGAATTTCTCAAAGGATTTGATAAAATTGAACCAAGCACTGGTAGTAGGAAAGGTGTTAATTTAGAAAAGTTAGGACAATATTTAAGACACGAGCCTTTACAAGCTTGCTTAACACCTGAAGGAAGTGAATGGGCGTCTATGTTAAACGAGAATCATTGTCTTCGTGATCATCCGCTTATAATGAAACAAGATTTAAATTTTTCTTTATTACAATCTCATGAAAAATTAGTCAATGCTATACACGACGTATTCTCAGTTGCCTATGAGGATTTGGTTAATCATTTCACAGTATTACAAACATCTTTGGTTCCTACGACAAGCGTATTATCTTCTCAAATAGTTACGAGCGATGGTCATTTATTAATAGCAAGTTCTGACGTCGAACGTAAATGTTTACGACTATATCAAATCGAAACGTTGCTCACAAATACGTCATCCGTTTCTCTATCATTCAAATCCGCTATGATTGATGTTGATAACAAACAAGGTTTGTTCTAAATTTTCGTAGTAATATTTATATATATATATTTTTTGTTTAACTTAACGATGGTTGTTAAAATATTTCTTTTTTTCTTTATAGGATCTTTTACAAAAAGTTCCATTGACAATGCTATTGCTGATTTACAGTTCTACTCTCAAGATTATCTTAGTCTTCTTTTATTGAACAAACAAAATTATATTTCAACTCTTTTACAATTACCAACAAGTCATGTCAAATTGTTGGATCATCAAAGTCAATCTATGGTATGTTTAACTGATCTTATGGGTGCTTTTTGGCCAAAATCATTTCAAGGTTTTTCTGCAAGACGATTGGCTGTTAGCGGTGCTCGAAAAGTAGCAGCAATTCTTAACGAGAATAATAGAAAAATAAGATTACTTGAAATGGAAGTAGAACCAGAAGATGAAGACGATGAAGATGAGGATGGAATTGATGATAATATGATGGATATAACACCGAGTTTAAATACAACTACTTAATATAACAAAAATATTCGTCTATATTTGTGTTCGTACGTATCATTAAAAAAAAAAAAACTGTCATTCTTATCATTAAAAATATTTTGTACAGATAAATAATATATGTATATAGAAATATAATTGATGATTGAAGATATTACAAGAAGAATTTAAAATCTAAAATTAATAAAAGGATTTATTTTTTGTATATACAATAAAACGGGTTGCATTGCAAAATTCTGTCATAATTTATATATAAATTACTATTTTCTCTTAAAATTTTAACAGTATGAATTGTAATACTGTGCGATTGTTTAAAACGCGTTTCTCTTTAAGTCTATTTCGTTTCTTTGATGTTAACTTTAAAAAAAATATAATTGTCAGGTAAATTCATTAAGGTAATCCTTGGTCTTTCTGCATTTGATTAAATACCTTGGGAAAATCTATGTCAAGAGTAGGATTTTCTATTCCTCCATCTTCACTCATGTTTACTATTCCTTGTGCCGGTACAGCTGCAGAAGTGTTTATAATATTTCCTCTAAATCTTTCTGGTGAATTATCTCTTGATTCATCCAAATCTAGAAAAATCTTTGATATCAAATCATTCGTATAAAATAAAAAACGTTTACGAAGAACGCGTAGTATATTATTTTATGAGATAGTAAATATTACCAAAAAATCCTTGATTCCTTTTTCGTTTGACTATTACGATTAGAAGGATAACAGCGATAGCTACAACCACTACCATTACCGCAGCCATTCCTCTCAACAAATTTGTCTATGATAATTAAACAAAAAAATCATTATCGAGTTCTAAATTAATGATGTATTTGAAAATTACCTCAAAATCATTTTCCCAAACGTCTTCCCAATTTTTCTTAACTATTAATTCAACGACATGAACATTAACTGAAGAATGATCGTTTAAACCTCTGGAAATACATTTATAAAAACCAGCTTCTGCAGTTGATACTCCCTATCGATAAATTCATATTTTCTTTAAGTTAATTAAATATTTAATATATATGAAAGAAAAATAAATGATAATAATTACCCTGATATAAAGTGTACCGGTTAATACTTCATAATTATATTTATTAACATCGATAGGATTTCCAGGACCGATAATACGACTGTCATCGGTAAGCTGCCAAAACATAAATCGATGTTGATCATCGTTACTTTGACATGGAAGTTGAGCTAAATGACCAACGGCAACTTCTTCGACTGTAACCATAGCATTGGCGACATCTTTTTTATGTAAAACCATGGATAAATAGAATAGTAAAAGTATTTGCATTGCCACCTAAAAGAAAAATAATATATTAAACAATTATTTCAAATAATTTTTCTACAGGTATGAACAAATTGTTAGATTCAATAAAACAACACTTAACAATTTTATATTACAAGTAACAGTAAAAAAGATAGAAGTAAAACAGCAAAACGATGATGTTACATTACACGTTATAACTGCACTAACATTACAATAATATCTATGCTATGATATTAATAGAATTTCCATGGCAATGGAGCAATTACACTCTAATTACATTGATCACCTTCATTGCCAGAACTTTCAGACAGTAAAACCAGTTTGCATTATTCAGACAAGTAGAAGAATAATTAATCCGTGTGTAACACTAAGCAAAATACTTTTTTATCAATAAAACTATATTACATAACAACTCAAGGATTATTTTTTTTATTATTTCTACTTTTTATATATACAATTTCTCACCATTTTTTTTATATATCTAACACAATGAATTGTCTTTCTTTGATAATGTAAGCACAGAGAAGAGTATCTTAAATATCTAAACAAATACTTTGAAAGAATGATTATGTTCCAACTTGATAACTTTCAAAGATTCTACTATGAAGATTGCCACCAAGTTACTTATTTATAACTGCGTTATACCTATCCTTGTGTAATAGAGAGAGTATTTATAGGATACCAGATGGCATCTTGTGATCACAACATTTCAACGCTCTCTCTTTCGCTATACATATATATATATATATATATATATATTTTTTTATATTATCGTATTAAATTTTATAATATTTGAGTTCAAGTTTAACATCTAAGGTCCACATTAACGTAAACATACAATTCCATAAAGAGAAAAACAATTTTTTCCAGATAAATTATTCTATATGCATCTACTTAACTTACATTTTATAAAACAGTGATGAAACCCAAATCAAAGTCCGGTTATTGTCAGTATCTGCAGTGTTTAATTAAATGAATGAAAACATCCACTGCAAGAATTGGGAAAAGCAACCAATAAGGTGCTAAGAATACTTTGGCAGAAAGTTGCCAACTATTATCTAACTTTAAAGAAATTAATAGTTGTGCGCTTACTTTCAAAAGTAATGCAGTCATATACCAAATCTGAAACAAAGTAATAAAATTATAATCAAGTTTTTGATATAATATTTTAATGAAATATACAATAACGTAGACATTTTAAATATAAATCAAAAATGAACATACTTCTCTACGCAAACTAGTAACTCTTCCATTTTTGCAATAGGAGACCATATTAAAAATAATATAAATTAATATTATAAAATCATAAATCCACATAGGAATAAGCACTGCATACCAATACCATTGTATTCTTTGATCAAGTCTTAAAACGAGTAATACCAAAAATATTAACAAAAAAAACCATGTAAATAACGCACGGTGTATCAGCGGCATTTAAACTATTTTTTATATCAACTATTTGCTAAAGAAATTGAACAACGTATACACATATATATACATATATATGTACATATATATAGAAAAGAAAATTAAACGTTCATTATTCGAATTCCATTAGACATAAATTAGAAAAAACATTAGATAAAGTAACCAACATTATTTTAATTATCTTTCCCTTTAATTTTCGACGATAGAAGCGCGATCTATCGACAAATTTGGATGATTCATTAAAAATTTACCAGATGTCGCTGCTTCCTCGCAAAAAATGCCGCGAAGTTTGAATAACGAAAAATCAAATAATTTCATATACAAATTTTTAATTAATATTATAAAACTTATTTAAAAAAATTCTTTTTATATTAATATATAGTACTTATTTATAGAATAGTTTATATATTTTGTAAAACTGAAATGTACTTTTTATCATATTTTTACTTTTAAATATAATCTAATAACAAAAATTACAAATAAGAATTATATTAATTTACAAATTAGGTGTTTATTAAATTTTCTATCATGAATTGATGATAAAAAAACTAATATAGAAAGGACACTCGTTAGATGAATCATCAGTTTTGCTAATCGAGAAATTTTATTCTTTCTTTTCAATCAGTTATTCAATGGACTGATCAGCGGATGCTGCTACGCCTCATTCATTGAACTATATAAATATTTTCCTTTCTATAATTTAAATTTAATCTACGATAACTACAAATTTTCATATTCTTTTTTATACGGGAGAAATGGATACAGACAAAGAAACAGAATTGAAAGAGGTAAACCATTATAAAATAAATTATTGAATATATATATATATATATATATATATATATATATATGCATACAATTAGTTGACAAATTGATGTCGCAATTAATTGTGCCATTAGTATTTGAAAATAAAATAAAAGATATATAAGTACGCGTAAATACGCGAGTGCACGTGAAATTTAATAATAAATACATATAACTAATAAATCTATAGGAATTGACGTGTTACAAGTTGTTGCTATAGTATTTGTAAAAAAAGTATGCTTATGTGGATGAATAAATTTACATATAAAATAAGTAATGTATAATTTTAGAAATAAAAATAGAATATTTTAAGATCAAGGTGATACCCATAAAGAAAAATTAGAATCAATAAATGTTTTGCCGGTAATACATGAATTAACATAAATAAATTAACATAACCTGTTGCTAATAAAATATCCATAAATTAACTACATTTAAATATAATTAAAATACAATAATGAATTACAAAATAAATCAGTTCTTATACAATTTTATTGTATGGTAATATAATCAATATAATGATATCGATCAATTAATCGCGAAATAAAATTACTTAAAAATTCAAAAAAGAAGATTCGCGCTATTTTTACATAGCACCATCTATTCAACATGGCGTCAACAAGACGCGTAATACTTTGACCTCCTATAAAATAATAACCCCCATGTTAGTTTCGTAATACAACATCTTACATCATACCATTATTGCGTAATTAATAAGAATATTACTTACTTTAGTTATAATCTTGAATAACAAGTTACTTAACTATCATGACGATTGAAGAAACTCAAAAAGTTTTTACCGCGCCAAACTGGGTTCAGGTGTGTAGTTTAGGATCAAATAATAGTATAAGAATGAAAGAAAGAAATAAAGAAAGAAAGAGAAAGAGAGAGAAAGAGAGAACAAAAAAAGAAAATAATACAATAAAGGAATCATTTAAAATTCGCGCGTGCACATACTAATCCTGATCTATAAATAATGGCCGGCATAGACAACTGTTCTTAGATTGAGGCTAACGGATTCTATTTTAAAGGGTTAGCGCCCCGTTTTGACCCTTCGTGTCGACTATTCACGTATTAGAAATTTCTACTTGTCTTTCTACACTTCTCTCACTCTCGTTATTTCTTTCTTTCTCTCTCTCTCTCTCTCATTTACTTGCATTATTTCTCACTTGCACACAACACGCGCTCTCCTTTTCTTTCTCACACTATCTTACTTACTCACTCATTATATATATACTTACTACATAGTGGGTATTACTTTGTCTGTCTTCGTTTAACTTTAAGACGTATATATACTTACTACGTATACTATACGTACTATATATACTTATATATAATACTTACTACTAAAATTTAGAATTCCTTCTATTCTCTATTCTTCACCTAAGGAGATAGACGTTTAACCATTTTATCCTAATAATACATATTTTCTTTTATTTCCACTTTTATCATATATATATATTTATATATATAATATATATCATATACGTATATATGTACGTATATATATATATATATATATTTCTATCTGTTCACCATTAGAAAATCTTTCGTTTAACGAGAAACATATTCTCTTCTATCTTGACCTTAGTCTCGATCGTTACAATTTTATTACACACTTCGTCGTCTAGCTTTTTAACAAGTGCATTTACCACGTGCAACGGTGAATCACTATGTCGGCATTGCGTTCATTGGTAAGTTATACGATTGTAGAATATTCTTATTTCAATATCTATAACTTCTTTTTACAATGATTTATATCAAATTGTAGTTCAAATGAGACTACAATGTTGGATTTAATTATTGATTGAAATGTTTGATAGATTATTTATTTTAAGAATCATTTTTTTCAAATTAGAAAGTTGGAATGATAAAGAGGTTGTGCCTAACGCGGAAATCAATGATGGCACAGTAGTTTTTTTTATATCTTGTTTTATTTATATATATATAGATAAGATATAATTTATAGATTTATTAAATATTTGAATAAAATAAAATAACTATGTGTAATAGAAGCAAAAATACTTGTAATTAAATATTTAGATATTTTTAGTATCAATGCATAACTCTGACGTAACCCTGGAATTATTAGAATTATTGATCATCTATTTAAAATATTAACTAATTGGTTCTTAATTAATTTATTAGACAAATATTTAATCATTGCTTTTCTTGTTTTATTTTAGATTTTACCAGTATTGGCTACGGTGGGAACCATAGTTGCTATCACTTTTGCTATTAAGTTTTATATATCTAGAACTGAACAATCTAAGAAGAATAAAAAACCTCCAGTACTATTGGAAGATTCAGTTGTTAAATACAGCGTACCATTGATAGAGAAAGAAATTTTAAGTCACGATACTAGAAAGTTTAGATTTGGTTTACCTACGAAAGATCATGTTCTTGGTCTTCCAATCGGTCAACATATACATCTGAATACTAAGATTGATGATCAAATCGTCATACGTTCCTACACTCCTGTTTCCTCTGATGAGGAAGATCATGGATACTTCGATCTTGTCATTAAGGTAATTTCATCATTCTTGTAAATCGTTTATTATTTAGAAAATATTTGTCTTATCTTTATTTTATAGGTCTACTTTAAAAACGTGCATCCTAAATTCCCAGAAGGTGGTAAAATGTCTCAGTATTTGGAAAATATGAAGCTCGGTGATACCATAGACATCAGAGGTCCCTCAGGTCGACTCGTTTACAAAGGATGTGGAAAATTCTCTATCAAACTTCTCAGGAAAGATCCACCAATTGATTACGATGTCAAAAAGGTTTTTATTTAAACTTTTTATAGTCTTACTGATACAACTTTAAGAAGGATAATTTCATATAATTATATTTTATTTTTTCTAGATTGTCATGTTAGCCGGTGGAACTGGTATAACGCCAATGTTGCAGTTAATCAAAGCTATATTAAATGGACCGATGGATGGTACCGATGTATCTTTACTGTACGCAAACCAAACGGAGAATGATATATTGTTGAGAGACGAATTGGATACATTGGCCAGAGATTTTGAAAATCAATTTAAAGTATGGTATACGGTAGATACAGCCAGTGAAGATTGGAGTTACAGTACAGGACATATTAATGCAGATATGATCAAAGAACATATGTTCCCACCATCACCCGATACAATTGTATTAATGTGCGGTCCTGTACCAATGATAAATATAGCTTGTAATCCCAATCTTGACAAATTAGGATACGATAGCAAATTGCGATTCGCTTATTAAAGATGTTCAACGTTTTATTTCATTGCATCAAGTAGATTGTATTTCTTTAGTACTTTTTATGCTTGTAGCATATTCCTCAAGGTTGATGATTACTTTTAAATCGTTTATATTTTTAAACGGGAATAATATCTCGTATAAGGTGTATTCTAATAGACGTGTGTAATTTTATTTCCAGAATGTATGTAAAAAAAAAAAAAGATAAACTATAAAACAACGAAAATAAGTCGATGTAAATACGTATACTAAATTTGATTTGCACTAAAAAGTTATGGTTTATCATTTGTTTTGAAATATAACAACAAAGTTATGAAATTAACTTGGAAACACAACATGCAAGATATTACGATACACTTTGTACATTGTCATAGTTTAGCTGCACAGTTTGTTGGTGTCCCTTATTACTAACATTTTTTTATTTAAAACTTTAGGAAATATTTTCTTTTTCTTTATATATATATATTTAAGGGCTTTTGGTAATATCACGGGCATGTCCAAAGACAGTATTTATTAAGTTCGTTTTTAAAGCATTTATAATTGTTAATATTACGACCAATTCATTTGTTAATATAATTTAATATGTTTTATTATTAAGTTATCGAAGTATAGATGATGCATACACTGATTATTATTATTTCGTTGGATCTGTGCAGCTAAAAAGAGAATAAAGAGAAAACATTTACATAAATTAAAATTTATCGTTTACCGATTATAAAAAAGGGTGCATTTTCTAATAATAATTTTATATATATTTTTTTATATATTATACATTTAATACTGCTACTTAACAATCTGTTTTGAGTAAAGAATTTATTTTGATATTATATCAATGATCTTTAAGATAACTGTTGCCAAGTGTAAAGAAAGTTTTAATAGAGAAATGAAATGTTACACTTTTGTATTGTTAGAAACAAATGGATTCTATTAATTGAAAGTTAATATAATTATTTGAAAGCGCATTATCTTTTATTGTTATTATTATTGTTCAATAATTAATATTGTACTATGTACCTGTGTACATACATTTTAGGGTTGTCTTTATTTTGGGTATTTTTGAATTCTTATGCTCCCAAAGATAAATAATATGGTTCCAAATAAAGAAGAAAAATATCCTGCAAGTATAATTATTATTAGTCTCTGTCTCAATTTGAACCTTTGATGCGAATAGAATGCAACTGCAGTGACAAAAAATAATCTAGACAATAATATGTGTATAGAGGTAGAATAATAATCTTGTTTGAGGAAGAAACAAATATTATAATGCTGTTAAGATACATTTATTTTTATCATATTAAAAATGATTTATGTTGCGCGTTTATTTTTAATTATTTACGAAAAATATATTGGGAACTCTGTATTTTATTATCGACAGTAAAATATGTGCCGCCATCTAGCGGTACTTTACCGGTAGGTAAGATAAAGTTATAGTCATTAATTATTTATTACCGTTAGGTGACGATAAATGTCTTACCAGTCGGTAAGATGAAGTAATAGTAGTACCTTTAGATGGCAGCACATATTTTACCAGTCGGTTTTAATATTTAGATCAAAGTAATAGTTCAAAAAATTTAAAACTCTGTAAAGTTTATCCTTAGAATTTTATTTATTATAATTTTGAAAAAGAAAGAACTTTTTTTAGTACCACAAAACCAAAAAAACAAAACTAGAAAATTGAGGTGCAATGAAACAGGCACAAAAAGAAATAGAAAAGACAGGAAAGGGAAATGGTTTGTTAACAGAGAAAAGCAAAAAGAAAAAAAGAAAATACAACCCTTGGAAGGATTAGAAGGGAAAGTACTCTCGAATTAAATCGAATTATATTTGAGGAAAAAGAAATAAAGAAAGAATTGTAATATGATATACCAGGTTGTGGAAAAATTCAGTGCTTCTAACATGAAACGAAGAATCGGCGGTATTACTTTGAGAAATGGGTAATCGGGGGATGGGGGAAGTTAGGGGTTAAGAGATTCGAGGTAGAAGAAGAAGAAGAAGAAGGAGGTGGATGAAGAGTGGGGTTTCTTTTGGAATCGAATACGACACTATTAGGTGGAGCCATCCACATCCGGGTGGTGGGTCATTAAGAAACTCACAATTTTTCTCTTATGGGTTAGATAAAAAGAGAGAGAAGAAAAACCCCTTTGTAAAATTGCTTGCCGCCGCTACCACAATGGAAATAAAATCGGTATAATCTACTCTATTTACAAATTAAAATATCCGATTTCAAAATATTCCACCGCCTTATTTTATCAATATTGGCCCGGGTCCATATACTCCAGAGACAGACCCCGTCAGTCAAGTTTGTTGGCTCCTATTTTTCTTCTTTATTTCTTCCTTTCTTCCTTTCTTTTCTTCTTCTTTTTTTTTTAGTTGCTCGCTTGATTAGATGCTTCCTGAGTTTTGTTTAGGGGTTGCTGTTTTATTGGGGTTTAGTTTAGGCTTTTATACTTTTAGAAATGTTGAGGAACAATGTTCTAAATTATTGCAATTAAATGATATTTGTTATAAAAGGTTTGTACTGTTGTTGACAACCATTTTTATTGGTTATTATTATAATTCTCATACAATTCTTATTATATTATAAATATAGATCACACACACAAAAGTATGTCTTCTAAAAATACTTAACTTCAAAACTGAATAAAAATACGAGTACAAAAGTTCTAAGAATCGTTGAATGGTTTAACATTTTTTACAAGAATATATAAGAATTTTTTTAGAAGTACAGTCACGAAACGAAAGAGTAAAAGGAAAGCAAAAAAAGGGTTGAAGGAAACTGTTCTGGATGATTGAGACGAGTTGTAAAAAGAAAAAAAAAGTAACGTTACTTTTTAACCCTTTCTGTCTTTTTTTTCGTTGATAGTAAAAAAAAAATACAAGAAAAGAAAAGAAAAGAATGAATCAGAGGACACCAAAGTAGATGCAACAGAAAAATTTGATAGAAAAGAGAAAACCTCGTGAGTCAACTCTTTAACTCTTTCTTTTTTTATATTTCTATCAAAAACTAACAAACAATAGTTGTAAGCACGTTTTTGTAATATAACTTTATGAAGAATTTTGTAAAAAAGAAAAAGACAACAAAAAATTGTATTTTTATATGATACGCATACCACAATTAACCCTTTGAATGCTATGAACGCATATATGCGTTTGATAAAAATAACTAGAGTGGTCATTTGACACATATATTTATATTTGTTAATAATATAATGTAATTTTTCTATTAATTTAATTCAATTATATTTATAAACCAAAACATTAATTATTAAATATAATTTATTATTAGAATTTAGTTAATAATATATTATTCCATTCCTAGAAAACATTGTAGGTATTTTAGATAAAAATATACAGCACTCAAAGGGTTAAAAAACGCACACACGCACACATACACCTCCTCTCAAGGGCTGTCCTTTTTGACGGGGTTCAAAATGTTCCATAAAAAGTTGCTACTTTCGAGTTTTTTCAACTATCTTTCTGTTATTTATTTTTTTATTTTTCTCTGACACTGACCGAATAAAAAAGAAAGTATCAACGACAAAGAAAAAGTGAAGGGCGGCGGGCTGGTCTCAAATGTTTAACAAAAGGATTTGTGACTTTTAAAAGGTGATACAGAAAAAAAGGAGCACGCTTTATTTTTTTTATATCTAAAATGACAAATAAATAATATCTCATTCAAATGATTTGAAGAAAAGAAGAAGAAAGAAGAAAAAAACACAGGAATTGATCCTTGAACTATTTGACTTTGATTTGTTGCCGTAAATTCTATTTTTTTTTAGGTTATTAAAAAAAAGGGAGCCAATAAAATAGAATGAAGAGGAAGAGGAAGAATTTAGGAAGAAAACAAACTAGAAAGGTTAAATTCCTAAAGAAAAGGGTTAAGGGATTGGAATTTTTTATGGAACACATATATATTATATATTAGGTGCAAAATTTTTATTAATAGTAATAAAATTGTCTTTTACAATCCTTTAACCCTTTCTCTACTAGCAGGGATATGGATTAGGAAAAAAAGTAATTGTGGGAATAAAAAAGGGGTAAAAGTAAAAAAACCAGTGAAATAGAAAAGAAGATATATATATAAATATATATAAAAATTCTGTTAACCCTTTCGTATTATTCTTAAAAAATAATTTTAAAAAATGTGTAAAGAATGAAATCAAAGATGAAACGGATGAAAGAAAGTCAACGAAAGTATTTGTGTATGTGTGTTCAAACTTACTCTTTAGAAAATACGAAGTATAGGAGATATTGTATTAAAAAAATAGAACAAAAAATATCACGGAAGAGAAAGTTAAAGTAAAAAAGTAACAGAAGAAGAAGAAGAAGAAGAAGAAGAAGAAGAAGAAGAAGAAGAAGAAGAAGAAGAAGAAGAAGAACGGTAAAAGTAAAACAAAAACATTCCTTCTTAGATTTGAAGGGAAAGAAAAATATATACTCGTATATTTTTACTAAATAAATAAAAACTGATACGAGAAATACAAAAGGAAAGGGTTAAAGAAAAGATTCAATCTCTTATCTTTCACCAAATATAAATAAAACAAAAATAAAAATAATAGTAATCAATCCCTTAAGAAGTTGGTTCCGGTTTGTATCAACTTCGGCTTATGAGTTGTAAAAATGTTCTCGAATAACGAATAAAATAAAATAAAATATAAAACGAACAAAAAAAAATATCTAAAATACTGGAAAGGGTTAACTAAAGGGTTGAAGGGGTAAAAGAGAGAAAGAGTGAGTCAAAAGTTAGAGATAATAAATTTTTATTTGTTAATAAAACGAAAAGATACTTAAAAGATTTTTCACGTAAATAATAATCCTCTCTCTCTCTCTCTTTCTCTTAGAAAAATTATTCTCATCTTCTTCTCTCATCTGCTTCACATCATCTTCTTCAACAATTTACTCGTCATCCTGTAGGAATAAAGGCGAGGAAAATAAATCCGAGACGAAACAACGACGTTGCAGAAATACTAGAATGAAAAGAGACAAATTGTCAGAGAAAGTGAGAGAGAGACAGACAGGGTTCTCGTTAAGAGGGGCCCCGAAGGCTCTAATTAAAATAACAAACGGAAAATCCGCGAGACGAGTTTCCACCAGCAGTAGCAACACCATCACCACCACCAGAACCAGTACCAGTACCAGTAACACACCAATAATAACACAGGAACCCACCACTGGCTAGAGAAATTTGCTGACGTTGGAACCCTTTCTATCTTTCTCTAACCAACACCTACACATACACAGATTTATATAGAAAGAGTGAGTGAGAGAGAAAGAAACAACTTTGTCCCTTTCTCGAGGGAGGATTACGCAAACCGGCAACAACATTTCTCAGCATTATGCTTCTGTGTATAAATGTTTCCATATTATATCGCAACGTTGCTGAGTTGTGCACACCCAACGTCAGCCATATTGTCAGAGAACTGAGTGAGATAGATTGTCTAACTTATACGTGTCTATGTGTGTATATGTGTAAATGTTTCCAATAGAACAAAGATAGATAGATAATATTACAACTTGGTGCTGCATCTGCACCAATGCCACGCACATTACCAGGGATGAAATACGCGTCTATGTCTAGGTGTAGGTGTTTGCAATTGAACAAAGATAGATAGATAGATAGATAGATAATATTGTAACTTGCATGCCACATTAACAGGGTGAGATATTATTTATATATGTATGTGTGTGAGTGTTTGCAATTGAACAAGGATAGATATAGATAGATAAATATAGGATAGAAGATATGCGCGCGTGTGCAAAAGTGAGAAAGACATAAACCACAAAGAGGGGCTTGGCGTTTCCATCGAAAAGGGTGGGAGGGAAAGGGGAGCAAGAGGGGGTGGTTGGTTCAGGATTCTCGTTACACCGGTTGGCTGCTGGAATCGTGTTAGATGTTGGAGTGGGCTGAGTTTTACGCTTGGAATAAATTCCCCTCTTCTCCAATACTCCTCTCTCTCTCTCTCATTCTATAATTCACCTACGCAACACACACACACACATTGCTACGATCGAGCTCACAGTCCAACCAAACTCCGACTACGACTCCGACTCCAACTCGACGCCGTGTTTTTCGCCGATTGAATCAATTAAAGTGGAAAAAGTCCTGGGGTAAAATATTCGAGACGTGTCCTTCTCATCGTACACCACACCACTCCAACACATTCAACATATACAACGTACGTATATTCCCTACTCGAATTCGTCCTCTTCCTCCTTTTCTACCTACCACCACCACCACCACCATCACCACCACCACCACTACCAGTAACACCACCGTCACTCACCCCAAACTCAACCCCCACCTTTCCTATTCCATCGATATACCACGATCTAGTTTTGTTTTATTTTTTTCCAAGGTGGGTTGGTACTTTTATAACTGATCGTCGAACAATTTTTTTTCTCTCTCTCTCTCTTTTTGGTTCTCTTCAATTTATCGATGAGAACCAAGCATGGGTTGTACTTATACAAAAAAAATCTTCTTCGTTTGTTACTTTCCTCTATTATTTTTTTCCGTATGCAGTTTTAGGGCTTTTTTTATTCTGTCATTGAAATATTTTGTTAAGAATTTATTAAATGTAACAAATTTAATATTTATTAAATAGCAAACGATTATTTGCATTACTGTAATCCGTTAAATTGCATTTAACCTTCTCATTGATATTACAAGTAAGAGAATGTTAGTATAAAAGAAGATTACAAAAAAAAAATGGTTTCCTCGAGTCACGAGAGAAGCACGAACGATATCATATGAACAGCAAATGGTATCTTATGGTGTGCTGTTGTGTGGTATGGTTGTGCAAGGAAGAAACGTTTCGAGTTTACACAGTTAATGCGATTCGGTTATTAATGGGGGAAAAATAAAATACAAAATATTCATAAATGAGGTGTAGGAAGGAAGGAAGAAAAGGATTGGAGGTATGGGAATGCAAAGTAGTGGGGGTACAGTCAAGGTAAAAGTATGGAAACTGTGTAAGAACAGCATGTTGTAGATTCGAAACCAAAAAAAGTAGCAGAAGTGTCAGGCAACAGGATTTAATCTCTTAATTACCAAAGGATATACTTGCTTACTTGTTTGGTTGGTTGGTTGGTTGGTTGCATTTTGCATTGGTGGTGGGTTAAGTAAAAGTAAGGATTAGTCGTAACACTACTCTAATAATCTCACCATCCGGCTTGTTTGTTAAATAATATCATCGCTACCCGGATAAAGGTTAGGTACAAGTAACTACCATAATCGTCTCTTCAAATAACTCTGTGTTACTATTACACGTTGAAGGATTCACTATCGTATTTCACATATCAAGTTATATTATTAAATATTTTATTATTTAAATATTTCAAATGATAAATGCTAAATTATATTTCAAGGACTCACAAGTTGAACATTAAATTGGCCTAATAGTTTTAGTCAGGATACCTCACATGTGCCACGTGTGTTTAATCAAGTTAAGAATTTATATAAAACAGAGAGAGGATGATCTTGAATGATGCCGCCTCCGGAGCTGGGTTGGCATAAAACTCGGTTACATAAAACAGACATAAGAGACTAAAAGAAGCCCTTTTTATTCGTTATTAACCCTTCCCTCCTACAATTCGTCACAACCTCTTAAGACACCTACCATCCACCACTTCTCCACCAGCACCACCACACCTACTTAGGAAAAAAAAGGCTTGTTTAACAATGGTAGAAGATGGGGGAAGCCTTTTGAAGAAATTCTTTACATATGCATAGATCCCATAGTGGAATATCAAAAGATACCATAAAAGATCGTCTACGTTCTCAAGAACAGGAAGTTAACCCTTTTCTTATCCATTCTACGTCATAACAGTGGCTTCCTTTTAAATAGATTCGTAAGGTACCATCTTTGATTATTCTTATGTTGAATGAATTAACGTTGATGATTTTTTATATAAATTCCCATTGATTTTTGTTGTTTGTTCTTTTAAAAAATGTTTATAACAATATTTGAATTATGGGTTAAATTCATGTATAAAAGTTTCTAATATTTCTCACGGATTAGACAAGAAAATTGTAGAAAGTTCTATACTTTCACCTTCCAACAAATCCTTGAATTCTTTCTACTATGAATTATAGAAAAATCTGTAGAAGAGAAAACGAAGTATTCCTTTGAATGAAACCAACACACTATTATGATAAAAATCAATAGTAAAAACCATAATCGTATATTTCTAAAGTTTATTTTGAAGAACGATGATCACCTTTTGTCAATGTTCTATAATAAAATTGAATGACCCAGTGAGATATATTTGAAAGAGAAGAAAAGATACGTTTCATTGTTAAATGTCTGCTTATTGTGTCAAAAATCTTCTTCTTCTTCTTCTTCTTCGTTGTAAAATTGTAAATCAATTTTTTTTTGTCCCTAATATGTTGTGACACTTTCGAAAAATTTTGAAAGAAAATAAAACTTTCATTCAAGCAACAAAGTCGAATAAATTATAAATGATGGAACAGTTTGAAAGTTGCTTGTTGAATACCTTAAATAATTTGGATAAAAAATTGTTCATATTACGAGGACACACACCCAGTATAAGAAAAAATTTTTTTTTATTTTATCAAAATCCCCCTTTTATTTTTGTCTCCCTTTTTTCGCGTCATCTCGTCTCGATACATGAGGGCCAAGTACACGCATCGCATAATAAACATAGTCAAACTCTCGTGACAATAATCAAGGAAATTGAATAGCTCAGCATGCACGCAGCGCAATATTCAATGGATACTACTCACTTTTATGTATATGTGTTTGTATATGTGTGTTGTTGCACCCGCCGCGATATTTCCCGTGCAAATAAATACGAAACCTAGTGGTGGATTTAATCGATGGGAACACTCATGCTACTCGGAACAAAAGTATTATAGAATGATTTTATTTTTTTTTCTTCTTGTTGTTAAAATCTAATCACAAAAAAACACAAAAGTAAATCTTTTGAATAAAATTTAAAAATTAGTTTTAATTTTTTTTTTTTTTTTTTAATATTAAAGGATTAGAAAACAATCCTTTTGTAGATGTGTGTCCCCAATTATATTCAATTCGTTCAGTTTTGGTTCGATCTATCCCGGAACAGTTAGGAATCCACTGAATTGTATGAGATATACGAGAGGAAACCTGTCAATTAGGAATTCCTCGTTTTAGTTTCCCGATAGCTGCTGAATCAGTCTTTCTGTAGTATTCGTTCGCAGAAATGTGTCAGCTAATTGCAACATAGAACAATTTTAACGACAAGGAAGTTATACGTCAATCATTTTTCAAATTTCTTTAAACTCTGACACTTATCATCACTTATCATACCTTTCATTTCAAATATTCCAACAAGTTTTATGATAATTCAATAAATAAATTAAATAAATACAACCAAACAAGTCAATTCAAATACTCAACTATGAAACAATAAAATAAAATAATAATAATAATAATAATAATAATAATAATAATAATAATAATAATAATAATAATAATAATAATAATAATAATAATAATAATAATAATAATAATAATAATAATAATAATAATAATAATAATAATAATAATAATAATAATAATAATAATAATAATAATAATAATAATAATAATAATAATAATAATAATAATAATAATAATAATAATAATAATAATAATAATAATAATAATAATAATAATAATAATAATAATAATAATAATAATAATAATAATAATAATAATAATAATAATAATAATAATAATAATAATAATAATAATAATAATAATAATAATAATAATAATAATAATAATAATAATAATAATAATAATAATAATAATAATAATAATAATAATAATAATAATAATAATAATAATAATAATAATAATAATAATAATAATAATAATAATAATAATAATAATAATAATAATAATAATAATAATAATAATAATAATAATAATAATAATAATAATAATAATAATAATAATAATAATAATAATAATAATAATAATAATAATAATAATAATAATAATAATAATAATAATAATAATAATAATAATAATAATAATAATAATAATAATAATAATAATAATAATAATAATAATAATAATAATAATAATAATAATAATAATAATAATAATAATAATAATAATAATAATAATAATAATAATAATAATAATAATAATAATAATAATAATAATAATAATAATAATAATAATAATAATAATAATAATAATAATAATAATAATAATAATAATAATAATAATAATAATAATAATAATAATAATAATAATAATAATAATAATAATAATAATAATAATAATAATAATAATAATAATAATAATAATAATAATAATAATAATAATAATAATAATAATAATAATAATAATAATAATAATAATAATAATAATAATAATAATAATAATAATAATAATAATAATAATAATAATAATAATAATAATAATAATAATAATAATAATAAAAATAATAATAATAATAATAATAATAATAATAATAATAATAATAATAATAATAATAATAATAATAATAATAATAATAATAATAATAATAATAATAATAATAATAATAATAATAATAATAATAATAATAATAATAATAATAATAATAATAATAATAATAATAATAATAATAATAATAATAATAATAATAATAATAATAATAATAATAATAATAATAATAATAATAATAATAATAATAATAATAATAATAATAATAATAATAATAATAATAATAATAATAATAATAATAATAATAATAATAATAATAATAATAATAATAATAATAATAATAATAATAATAATAATAATAATAATAATAATAATAATAATAATAATAATAATAATAATAATAATAATAATAATAATAATAATAATAATAATAATAATAATAATAATAATAATAATAATAATAATAATAATAATAATAATAATAATAATAATAATAATAATAATAATAATAATAATAATAATAATAATAATAATAATAATAATAATAATAATAATAATAATAATAATAATAATAATAATAATAATAATAATAATAATAATAATAATAATAATAATAATAATAATAATAATAATAATAATAATAATAATAATAATAATAATAATAATAATAATAATAATAATAATAATAATAATAATAATAATAATAATAATAATAATAATAATAATAATAATAATAATAATAATAATAATAATAATAATAATAATAATAATAATAATAATAATAATAATAATAATAATAATAATAATAATAATAATAATAATAATAATAATAATAATAATAATAATAATAATAATAATAATAATAATAATAATAATAATAATAATAATAATAATAATAATAATAATAATAATAATAATAATAATAATAATAATAATAATAATAATAATAATAATAATAATAATAATAATTAGAAACAATATTCAAAACAATCCATAATTTATATGTGTTATATAAGTAAAGTATATAATTATAATATTATTAAATACTTTACAAATATTATATAATATAAAAAAAATATATATACAATATCTTATAATATTATTATATAATATTATTAAAATATTTAATTTAAATATTTTAAATTAATTCAAATAAACAATTTTGAATATTTTAAACCTGTGAGTCTTTGAAATATAATAATTTAACATTTAGCATTTTAAATACTTTAAAATTAATTCAACATACATTAAACTAAACTTAAACTAAAATTTAAAAAAGTAAAATTAACATACATTAAAGTTAATTCAACAAATTTTCTATAAAAATTAATACAATTTGTAATAATTTATAGCCTATCATAAAACTTGTAATATTTATAGTTACATAAAAGTAGGTAAAAAAAAATATATTGTTTAAAGCACGTGTCTGAATTGTACTCAACAAGTTGAATAATTTTAAAAAGATGAACACCCACCGCGGCAATCGTGTTTAGATCATTTTTTTCTTAAAGAGGACACCGTAAATTTGTCAACCCAGTGGGACTTGGGACTCGTCGACGTGACAGATCTTTGTCCCTAAAGAAAAACTTAGTGAGTTCCTTGAAGGAAGAATCAATGGAAAGTTAGAAAAAGATTTGGAAAGTTGCGTTTGAATGTTCGTTTGATACTGTTATCAATGTGTTGGTGCTGTTTGGTTAGATCAACCCTGGGATCAACCCTGAAATCAACAGGGGAGGTGTTCTGGACACATGTACGACAAGCGTGACCCTCCTGGTGCGAGCACCCCTACAACCCTTTCTACTCTTAAGCCCTTTTAGTATAATAAAACGTTCTTTATAGTTTACCCTTTACATGTTTTCATTAATCTATAAATAATTTTATTTTTATACTACTCGGAATATTTGTTTTAAAGTATGCTCGCATATTTTCTAAGTTTTTAACTTGTCGAAGTGATTTTTTGGAATATTAATTATTTTCCTAGGATGTTTTAGGACAAAATTTGACAACAAATAATTATCTCGGTATATTCAAAATAAATTAAAGAATTTAAACAATTTATTTCGAATTCTCTTATAGGAAATAAGAAACGAAACATGTTAGTCAAAGAGGATCAACAAAGATAATTTCTAGTTTTTTGACCTGATTGCTAAAAAAAAAGATCAAATTATACTCAGTAATATAATATTAGAACATTATTTTTGTTGTAACAATAACTTCAACTTTTAAAGAATAACCGAAACAATAGACTAAATATTCTCGGATAGGTTTCCCATAGAATTTGATACTTAAAAAACACCATCCTATTTTTTTAGAAACAAAAGAATGATATATTATTATTGGAGTTATAACTTTGGAAAAAACTACAAAATGAATAAATGGAACAACATTTCGTGATTTGTTCTCCATCAGGTTTCTAAATTTGAATCTACCATAAAATTTCAACTAAATGAAGAACAATAAATTGTATAATTTAATAAAAGAATTAGTTGAAACATATTGCAAATTAAAACCCTAATAAAAAATGATACGACCAGTGTAGTCAAATTTACCATCCAGAACTTTGCTGTTTGTAGAATTCGAAAACTAAAAAATACTAGGGATGAATTTTTAAAGAAAAAGAAATAAAACGTTTAAAATATTGAAGGGGAGAGGGTAAAAGAAATTGTACAAAAAAAAATTCTGATAGGGTAAAATCCCGTGGGCACAATGATTTATGAGATTGGAACAAACCAAACATAACATTTTATGGAAAAACTCTTGTGGAGACTTCTGGTGTTACTTCTATTCTATTTCTTTTTGTTCCTTTTTTTTATTTTTTTTTATTAAACTGGTATCTTTTCTTTTCGTTTAGCAGTTTTTGAAGAAACAGATTTCTCAGTTCCTTTTTTACCCTTCATTTGAAAACTGGTTTTAGATAGTTTTCTTAATATTTTATTTGAAAACGCAAAGGATTTAATAACTTAAATATATTAAATTATATTAATTATTATATTTAATAACTATAATAAATTATATATTAAATTATATTAATATAATTATATTATATTATTATAATTTCTAATTTATATTTTATTTTATTTTATATTATTATTTTATATATATACATATATTATTTTTATTTTATACTATATTATTATATTATTATTAATATAATTATATTATACATATAATTATATTATTTTTAATAACTTAAATATATTATATTATATTAAATACATTTAATAATTTATTCTGAATATTAGATTAAACGAATGATTAATTAAAGATTCAACAACACATTCACAAATCGCGAATTGTTTATTTACTGTATTTAATATAATAGAGAAGGTTATAATGTCGAAATCGTCACATAATTTGTCAACATAATTTGAATATTAAGGTAATATTTATCGAATGTCAAGTTAGTCAAGTTCGCGACACAGTTAAATCCTAATGTATCTCACGCGTTATACAAAAAGTAATATAAAACAAAACAAAATTCAAAAATGGAGTGCACCGAGTTATTGAATATTTCCAAGACTAGAATTAACAAATATTCCTTTGAAATGGAAGAAAATTATATCATACATGTTTTGTGTCGAGTATTAAAGGAAGACGAGATTCAATTATTGAATATCACGTGTCAAAAATGTAACATAGAATACTCAACGTTGAGTAATCTTTATCTATGTTATGTTAAATTTAATATAATACGTTGTGAAACTGACGAATACAACACCGAATTTATCGTTAAATCTGAACCAAGTGATAGACCAATGGCGTTACAAATTTACAGGAGAGAAAAATTATTTGAAACTGAAATGTTCATGTATTTAAGAGTATTGGAAAAGATGTATCATTTGACATGTGAAAGATTTGGACCTAAATTAATTTATTGTTCTAACAATACCAGAACATTAGTCCTCGATAGTTTATCTTTTCATGGGTATCGTATGATGGATCGTTGGAATGGCTTGCCCAAAGATTATTGTAATTTGGCTATCAGAAAATTAGCTGTTTTTCATGCTTTATCTGTTGCCGTTTGCGAAAAGGTAATTTCAACTGTTAACTTATTATGAATTTGACCTTAACAACTGATGTAAACATTAGTTTTATTTTTGTAGAATCCGGAATGGCCTACCATGTTGCGTGGTGGAATACTAGCCAATCCTTCAGATAATTTTGTTAAATTTTGTGAAAAAAGTATACGCAATGTAAGTTGCAAAATACGTGAATGGGGTCCAGAATATTTCATTGCTGCTGATAAAATAGAAAAATTTGCTAATGAAATCAAAATGAATGGAAAACAAATTTACGAGTATGATTTTGATGAATTTTGTGTTATCAATCATGGTGATTTTTCAATAGATAATCTCATGTTTCGTCATTCTACAAATCAACCCAACGATGTTATATTTGTATGATGTTTTTTTTTTAAGAACTATACTGTAGTTATTATTATTTTTATTAATAATAATGTGTGATGATTTAATAATTTTGTAGGTAGATTTTCAAAGATCCTGTTACACATCACCGGTCATAGATTTGATTCATTTTTTCAATACCTGTCCAGAAATAAAAATTAAATACACGAGGGAGTATAATTTGTTGTCAAATTATTTAAACATATTAACATACTCCATGCAAATTTTTCATTGCAATACCAGACCTCCAACATTGGCAGAAATAGAAAAGGCTATGGAAAAAAGACGACTTTATATAATTATTGTTGGATTGGTGTTGTATCCTCGTATGGTGGTTAGACAAAAAAATAAGAAAGAAAGTTGGGAAGATGTGTTGGGTAATTTAAATGGTGATACTAAACTGGACATATTCAATGAACCACTTGCAATCGAATCTATTCGTAAGTTTATCAAATTTATGGAACTCAAAGGTTTTTTGGATTAATTACGTGATCATTATAAGTCAATACTTATATTTAAATTTAAGTAAAAAAAAAAACACAAAGATAGTAGTAACACTAATATTATTAGGATTTGTTAAACTTCAATTTTAAAATTTGATAATCATCTGAAAATGATGATAATGATCTTTTTTTAAACAAAAAAAAACAAGAAACATTTAAGACATTTTAAGATCATAACCTGTCTCCCTTTAACATAAAACAAAAAAACATAACGGATATTTTGATATTTGAAAAATTCATTCATGTGACATAAAGAAAAAAAATAAAGAAAGAACATGAGATGACATTTTTATGAGAAAACCAAAAGATCATTGGGGTATCATTTAAAGATCTAACATGAATAAAGGTTAAGAAGAAGAAGAGGAAAATGGTCAGAAATGGTAAACGGGAAGACGCATACAATTACGTTAACCAACCGGTAGCAATTGATTTATGATAGGACAGTAAGAGTGAGAGAGAAAGATAGAGAGAGAGAACAACACATTGGTCAAAATGTATTTTTTTTTTTTTCTAGAATTGGTAACCTAGATCTGCATAGAATGAAATTGTTGTGGCAAGTGACTCTCTCCTCGGTAGGAGGGTTTAGTTAACCATTTCCCATATATACCTAAATGTCCAGAAAATATCTAACGAATGAAGTTAACTTTTTAAACCTATGGAAAAACGACACTAAAATCCAAACGTAAGATCTTAGATTTCGATCTTTCATGGAAAAAATTGACCATTCCTTCTAAGACCATTAAATTCTTCTTCTTCTTTTCTTTTTCACAAACAACCAACAGAATGATGCCAAAGAGAGATGGAGGGGGAGGTTGTCTGGTTAGTTGGTTGGTTGGTTTTTGCTCATACCATTTTATTCTTCCCATTGACTACTACTTTCTTTCTTTCCTCTTTCTCATTTTATGCACACGATCATCTGTTTTGTTGAATGTTAGAAACGTTAAGGAGTTAGCCAATAGGAGACACGAAAATATTCAGTAAATCATGCTAATATTACACAATAGGTGAATTTGGTTCTCTGCACGAGATTACTGTCTAACGAAATGGTTTAAGGGGAGGGGGATGGTTGTAATGGTCAAGAATTAAAACGGAACTTGAGAGAGGGGGGTGGGAACGAATGAAGAATCGAATGATAATCAAATGTTCTGTTGTAAACGTTTTGCCATAAGCGTGCACTTAAAAATGAACGAACTGAACAAAAGAAAAGGAAGAAAAAGGACAAATGAATTTGTTCGTGAGGACATTTGTGAAATAGGGATGGGGTGGTGGTATTGTGAAGGATATTGAGGTCATCGAGTCCCCGTCATAGTCGTAGTCGTGGGCATCGTTTTGTTCAAAATTCCGGTAGCTCGTAGTCCCATTTGTCACGAATGAGGTGCAGTGCAGAGAATGGGACAACTAAAAAGTTGTAACTTAGGTGAGGGTGGCAAAAGGTAAAGGGGAGGAGGGGTTTGTTCTTTCCATATTTTATCCCACGTTTCAAATATTTCCCTTTTTCTCTTTTTCTTCTTTTGATATTTGAGAAGACTAACTTTTAAATACTATAGTCTGTCGCGTGTTAGGTTGGTCAGAATGTTTGACTTGGATTTATTTTCTACTTGGCTAATATTACATTTTTTTTTTTTTATGAAAGAAACGATAGTTTTTTTATTTCTCAGATGATTATGATTTTACAATTTATATAATGATTTTTTTTAGTAAATAATAACTAACGAAATTTATCGTGGCATTTTGTTTTGTCTATGTGAGTGTTTATGAATGAAATATTAAAAAATATAAGAATAAAAATGAAAAAAATCTTTGATACTAGTTTATCAAGACAAAAATAACATTTCAATCATTGTAAATATAGAATTATATTATATGTAAATATAGAAAATTTCGTACCTATATATATATAGTGTTTGTTAGAAACTGCATAAATGTGTTTTGTTATGCAGCACATAAGTTAGGGTTAGGGGGATGATAGAAAAAGGATGGACTTTGTGAAGAGGAAGAATAAAAAAGGAAAAGAAAGAAAAAGAAAGAATAAAAAAAAGATTTCTTAAGATAGTTATTATATCGTGAAAGAGGTGTGGTAAAAAAAAATTAATCCTACGATTTTTCACATCTTAGAAACTTAAAATATTTTCGACTAAACTTATCCGTCAATGTCTTAAACGACGAATGACATTCTTTTGTCCGTCAAATTCTAAAGACGATGGATAAATTTGGAAGTATAGTATTTTCTTAAATCATTCATAATATATATATATGTGTGTGTGTGTGTGTGTGTGTGTGTGTTGATTAATACGCTCAACAAAGCGTTTTAGAAATCTGTTGAATATTACACACACACATAATATATATATATGTATTTATATTTCATATTTTTTCTTTTCTTTTCCTTTCCTTTCCTTTTTATTCTTTTTTGTCAAAGGAAAAAATTCTTAACGTAAAAAATCAAAATGGTTTTGACATTAATTGGATTATATGGATTTGTGTGAGGAAAAATAAATAAATAGGATGAAAACAATTTTTTTTAAGATTAAATACTTTGTTATGCGTGCTATAGAAGGATTGAAAAAATATCTGGACGATTTTTATCATTATTATTATTACTAGAATAGATTTTAATATTCTTTGTTTAATTTTATTATTATTGAAAGACTACTACTACTACTATTATTATTATTATTTGTGTAAAACGTCTTCTAATATAATTTGTAATATTTTAAAATATCATAAGAAATATTTAAATCTATTCACATTTAATATATACATATGTATATATATATATATATATATATATATATATATATATATAACAATATTGTACATTATTTTTTGTAAATAGTTTCAAACATTATTTTAATAAAATTATATTATTTTAACATATGTAGAGCATCACATATATAAATTAACCCTAATTCGAATTTAAAAAATTATTATTATTACATTATATATTATAAATATATATTTATATATTATATTAATATATAATTATATATTATATATTATTATATTATTATACTTGTAGAATATTTAAAAGTTTTTCTTAGTATAGTTTTTAATTCTTAAAATTAAAGTTTCATTAAATTTGAAATTCAATTTAAAATAAAATATTACAATTTTTAAAATTTTATTATTAATATTATTTGTTAAGTTTCACGCGTGTTTTATTTTCTTTACATTCATAATAAAGTTCTACGTTTTAATATGGCGTGGATTTTGGAAAATAAATGGTATTTAAAATCCTATTATAATTTTTAATTTTTAAATATTATCAATGAATTATTATTATTATTATTATTATTATTATTAATATTATTTGTTAAGTTTCACGTGTTTTATTTTCTTTACGTTCATAATGAAGTTCAACGTTTTATAATGGCATTGTAAATGTAATTTCCAAAATCTAATGGATTTTGTAAAATAAATGGTATTTTTGAGATCAATTGATTTTGGTAAAGATAGAAGAGAGGTTTATAGTGATTTGCGTTTATGGTGTTTGGAATTCAGTAGCTTCGGGGTAGAGTTTTCGATAGTAGGGATCCCACGACCACCCGAACGAAGACCCGCATCTTGACATCCGCCGGTAGCTATTTAGCAATAATTTACTCCTGTCTATACACACAAATATACATTGAGATATATATATATATATATACAAAAGAATAAATGTAAGCCGATGAAATTCAACGTCAAAATGAAAGAAGAACTATAGAGTCAGTGATATTTAAACGTGGAATCTTTCTCAATCCCACGGGTATATTGTTATTTAATGATAATCTTCACACATACATACACAAAGATATATCACGTATATAAACACACACGAGTAAGTAAGGGTGGTAAGAAAAAGAAATAAAAAGAAAAAATCGCGGAGAAAATTCTCTCAGTTGACGTAAATATACCCGTATATTTCACCATGGGAATTATTCATTATTCTAAAAGAGTGGGGATAATTCTACCACGAGTATATACCTCGTTCCTTACCCTTCTTCACCTTGTTTTTTTTTTAGATCATTTTTATTTTTTTTCTTAAAAATAAAATAATATTCTTTCTTGTTATATAAGAAATTTCAATTGAATTTTTTTAATTTGTTGAATATTTGCTAATAGAAATTAATTTATGCAACCTCTAGAGGGTAAAATAAAATAAAATAAAATAAAATAAAAACTATAAAATATTGGTCACAAATTTTCTCAAATGTTTCTAACACAATAATGATTTATAAAAAAAATTCATTGATGAACAAATTTGTACATATTTTGTTATAATTCTTTAGTATTTTTGATAAACAAAATGATGTAAATCAATTTTATTTCCATCATTTTTTTTTTGCTATATAACACACACATAAGTTATGAATGTATATACTCGTAGGTAGGAATGAATTTGTAAGAGTTTATGAAGATTGTATTATATATGAGAGATCATGGAAGCCAAACGCGATTATGATCGACAATACGATACAAAGAATGGTGTTATAGGGTTCATGTAAACGTATTGAATCAGGCACGTGTCCTGTCGTTCGTTCGATAACTGATATAGTTGTATCATTGCACGCCACGTGACGTTGCACGTTAACAAACTCGTATTATATATCTCTCTTCCCTTTCCCTTCCCCTCCATTCCCATCCATTCCATTCTCTTCTTCTCTTTCAAGACCCAAAGCCAACTATTTTCATTGATATCTATTTATCTATCTTGTACTAACCGATAAAGATTGTTTCAAATCAATTTTATCTAATTTTTTCAAAAATTTTATTTCAATGTTAATGAAATTTATTTATTTTTTTATTTTTAACAAATTTTTACATATTATTATTTTATTATTTTATTATTTATTTTATATTATGTATTATTATTTTATTATTTTACTATTCATTTCATTAGTACTGAAAATATTTTATAATTTTATTATTCATTCCATATTATACATCATTATTTAATAATTTTATTATTCATTTCATTGGTATTGAAAATACAATATAGATTGAACAATATTCGTATTTAATTATTAATTGTTTAAATGTATTTGTTATTAGATAGTTGGATCACGTTAGAATTTATAATAATAAAAATAAAATAAAATGTTAATACCATTTAAAGATAGTCTGGTTCAAGACTATATTGAATATTCCATTAGAAGTTGTCAAAGTTGATCAATGTTCTACAAGTTTCTATACTTTCTCACGAATAAATCCCTAGGAATATATATTTCACATAGTATCCTTTTTTTTCTTTCCCCCTCTCCTCTTTCTTTCAACATTTCCAGTTTCTACGTTACCGAGAAAACATTCAAAGAAAAGATTAAGAAAAACTTACAAAATAAGAAACAGAAACATAAGAAGAAGAAGAAGAAGGAGAAGGAGAAGGAGAAGAAGAAGAAGAAGAAGAAGAAGAAGAAGAAGAAGAAGATAAAGAAGATGAAGGAAAGAAACATATAGAAAGAAAATATATATATATATATATATATATAATAATAATAATAATAAAAATAATAAAAGTGTTACATGTAAGAAGTGTTACATAGAGAAACTGGTCATCCGAGATCTACAACGTACGACAGGGTCCAACGTGTCCCCATAATAGTGTCAATTTATTCTCTTTATTTCTCTCTCTCTCTCTCTCTCTCGCTTCGTTTTTTTTCTACGTTTTTTATTTCACTTCATTCCCTGTTTGTTTCTCAGGAAAAAGCTTTTATTTTGTAGCACGCAAGTAACAACTTACGGGTAAGATAAAGGGATGTTGTATACAAAAGTGGATGATGGCCTCCGTTTGTACACGTACATATGTATACACACGCATGCACACATATACTAGGAATATATAAAACGATGTGTTTTTGATGTCAGCCTTCTTCTCTTTCAGCGAACAAGAAAAATAACATAAAAAGAATTTTTACCGAGAAGAAGAAGAAGAAGAACGGTAACAAGCAGAAAAAGAAAAAAAGGCTCGAAATCGAAATACTCGGACATCTACTATGGAGAGTACCGCCCTTCTTTTAAAAAAAAACCTTCGTGTCAATATGATTTTATATTTATCGTGAAAAAAAAAAACAGAACAAAATTTTTTTGAACAATTTTTAACACATTGAGCGCCACGTGAATTCTTAGAGAAATTCTCGTCCGGCCATGGGCGTTACTTTGTATTGAAAAAATAGTTGAACGTGTCAGCCACATGTGACTGACGTGGCGCTCAACATGTTCAATGAATAAACGATCAAAAGTTAGAGGTTAGGTTTTGTAGTTTTTTTTTATCAATAAATTATCCCCACATTCGTTTGAACTGTCTCAATCATTTTGTTTTACATTAATAAAATATGGAAGGTTGTGTTGAACAATAGAAAGAAGGATGACGAATAACGATCTCATTCGGAAATAAAGAAGTGTGTGTGTAACTGAGTAGAATAGTAGTTTCGGATGCCGCAAAGAGACAAATAATTTGGTACAGCAATCTCTGCAAACGAACACTAACTCACTCGTATTAGAAAGCTAGAAAAAGCTAGACGATAGTAGGGGGTTTTAGTTAGAGTGGGAAGAGAAAGGGAAGTAAGGGTCCTAGGTCCTGTACGCGACATTTCACGCACGTGCGTAAAGTTACATGTGTATCGAGTGCAATCGGAGTCTCTCGAATCCCACCAGCAACTCCCTCCATCCCTAAAAACAAGGGTGAGAACATGGCAAACTTACGAAACGTGACATCCGGGCGGCTTTTGACTCCACAAATTTTTCTCCAATAACTTTCACGTGTAAAAGAAAAAAGATAAAAAAAATCATGTGAGCAAATCAAACGTGTTAGAAGTGAAACCTTTAACAAACTAATTTTCGAGAGAAACTACCCTCTCCCCCATTCCTTTTGCTGTAAAGATTGTAGAAAATTTTGTAAAGTTGATTGAATACGCGGATTTCGAAGATAAAAATAATGAATGGTAGTACGGAATAAATGAAAATAAAAAAATAGAGCAAGAAAGATAGATATAGATAGATGGGTTAGTGTTGAGGGTGGTGTCCACATGTCCGACGTGGACCGTCGACGATGTCATTAAACTCCTCGTTAAACTCCAGGACTAGCTCCAGGACTGGAACCAACTCGAAACGTCTGCCACTAGAATCAGAGAAACAGAGATAGAGAAAGGTAGAGGAAGCAGCACGCTGTCTATGGGGATCTCCCAGAGTAAGGGATGATGTGGGTGGTTGGTAGGGGTAGTAGTAGGATTTGGGAAAGGAACTTGACTGAGGAATTGAGGTGGGGGGAGGAATGAGGAGAGGAATGAGGAAAATGGGACGATACTACTACACAGGTGAAGGTTTAACGTATACTGGACTGTATAGTGAGACCTTATATATGAAGGTAGACGTATTCGGGTTCGAGTTCGGGTTCGGGTTCGTGATTGGTTACATTACCGATATGCGCGTCTCTCCTGTCAACTCCCGGGGAGGGGATTGCTGGTGCTGTTACAGCAATCGTGGTGAAACCTGGATACCTCCGTCATCTCCCTCAACTGACGAAAACAACCGGTGAATTTTGTGGGGTGAGGTGGGAGGTTGGCAAGAGGGGAGAGGGAACTAGTATATATTATAGTTTTTTTTAGGTTACAAAAGATTATAATGTAAAGATTTAAGATTGTAGGTGAATCAAATATTTGTGAAATAAATTTTGACAATAAAAAAACAACCCTGACGTAGCAAATTAACATTGTACAAAATATTAGCATAAAAATGTTTAATAAAATTTGTGAAAGTATCAATCGTTAGAAATCCGTCATTCACTCATCCGTCAGGGATGACGTAAGAGACACGAGACAATCCTTGTAGGATGATGAAGGTTTTAGCGAACGTGCAAATCGTGAAGGAGGATAAGAACGACACGTGACCTACCACCGGTATCCCGCAGTTAAAACAGTAAAAAAAAAGAAATATATAGGAAGAAGGAACGAAAAGGGGGTGTGGGGGGAGGGGTTGGGGATACACAGAACACAGACACGCGACTGTTTTCTACGGTCTCTCTTACAAATAGGTGGATACGAGTCGAGTGACACGATGAGAAACACGTGTATTCGTTTACAAGTATACTTTTCACATACATAGATACACGTAGAGGACGCACGTATAAATATATAGATAGTAGAGTGAGAATCAATGATGCGTGTGTATATTCTTGTGAAGTCGTTAGCATCAAACTAAAGGAGCCCGTTATTTTTACATTAAATTTACCCCCTCCAACTTTGTACCCCTTCCCAACAATCCTAACACCCTTCTAGTAATTCATTTCTTATTTGTTTTGTACTTTTTCCTCTTCTTTTTTTCACGGTTAAACGAGCAAACTGTTAATTCTACTGTAAAATGTTTAGGCGTTGTTTATTTGATTTTATTTCTTATTTCTAAGAAAAAAAGGGGTCTACATTATTTTTATTTCATTTTTACGATCACACCAGTGACACGAGTTGTATTACAAAGTTACAAATTGTTATGGGAAGTAAGGGGTGGAGTCATTGGTTTTTAATTTGTAATTTAATCTCGGATTAATTGGATTTTCTATTTTTTATTTTATTTTCAATGTTTTTACGATCAGTTCGGGTCTTAAGAAGTGAAAGGGAAAATATTTATTTGGGGTGTAGAGGTGGGATTGACTAATACAAAATTTTCTAATAAGTCCATGTAATAATTCCAACACAATAAAAATATGAAATATAAAAAAGAAGGGAGAAGCAAAGTGGTCATTCAACAAACGACGTGTTAATCTCAACCAAAATTTTACGACCTATTTTCAAACTAGAAGTTCTGAGCAGTTAGCTTTTATCGTGGAAAAAAAAAGAAAAATGGAGAACTGGAGAAAGATTTTTTACTTTTTTTAGGATATAGAATTACTCATGTGAGAAGTAGAAGGATCATGCACGTTTCTTCTCACTCGTTATCATTATTATTCCGAAAAAAAAAACAGGAAATCGATCGTTAAAAATTGAATTTTATTTAACTCACAGATTCTCAAAAGGTTTCCCGCATATTTCTGAATAATAATAATAAATAAGTTGAGGGAAATTATTATGAGAATATTGATGTCACGTTTAAAACGTAATATAATGGTGTAACGCAGGTGTTAAGAACATTTAATTGGGCTTGTTTTTTTTTGTTGATCTTTCAAAATGGAGGATGAAGAAAGGTTATAATAAATAATAATAATCATCGAAGAAAAAGGGGGTGATGGGGGTGGGGTGCGCGTATTTTGTATGGAAGGTGTGAACTAGTATTACAATAGTCGACAAGAGGAAAAATAAAAAAAAAATGGTAGTGGGATCGATCACAAAAAAAAAAATAGCATAGTTTGGCAAAAGCACAGTATCATTGTAGAGGGTTATAAAAAGTTGCTTTAGGGTCTTTCAACGAGATTCATAATAAGTAGCAGCACACGGCGGAGGACCTTTTACATCCTGGCTTCTTCTTCTTCTTCTTCTTCTTTTTCTGCATCTTCACCTGCTCGCGGCAATAACAAGGACCCTCATTGGAAAAAGTTTCGGATCCTTTAACAAACTTTTCAACATACAATCCTGTACAAATTTGGATCTAGAGTGAGAATAAAATCTGGGATTTTCAATCTTTCAGAATATTATTATTCGTACGTGACTTTGCAACAACCCTACACCCACACCCCTCTTGAGAAAAAATGGCTACTGTAGATCTCTTTATTTTTTTTTTTTTTTATAGTTTGACTTTATCCCTATGACAAGCAGAAAACAATTGTTATTTTAATTTTTAACCAATGACTAAGGCTATTTTTTAACAATATGAAATATCATCAAAAGTTCCGAAAACCTTTGAGATGATAGACAAACTTTTCTTACCAATTTAAAAATAATTCCACCATTTTGTGAAAATTTAGGTAAATATTTTAATTAGCTAATAAACAAGCAAAGAATCTACATGGGGATTGATAGTATTTCCGGTTGTTAAATTTAACATAGAAAATGTATTTCGTATTTCTTTTGATTTTTTTTAGAAAGACTACAGGGGGTCTTAGGTATTTGGTAGATTGGTTCTAACGTATGTATATATATATTCGTTTATACTTTGTGAAAACGTCCACACGGTGTTAAGCGTCGTCTGGGACACGCGACAAGGCTTACAACACCCTCGCACAATGCGAAAGTTTCGACCTCGTTAAGGGGATCAGCTGCGACCTATTGTACCCGCTAACAAGCACTAAATAGACCAAACGATACAGATAAAGAAACTTATGTTGAAGGAAAAACGCAAGGAATGGACCAACAACAACAACAACTACAAGTAAAAAGAGAGAGAGAGAGAGAAAAAAAAAGAAGATCAAATAAATAAATAAAATGTTCCAAAAGTGTATCAACAAATGAAAGACTCGTGCCGCAAAAAAAAAAAGGTGAAACCCAAAAATGTGATTGTGTCGTAGGTGCTACCTATCCTTCAAATACTAAATAAAGAAATCAGACAAAAAAAGAGAGAGAGAGAGATATTCTGTCATTCGAAGAAAAAAGCTACGGGGTGTCTTCATAACGGGGTGGTTATAGTAACATGGACATGTTGAACTACAAAGTAAAGAAAACAGGACCAGGATAGTTGTTGGTAATAGAAAATGTTGATGTTAACAGGGGTCGGCGGCTTCCAGTAGAAGTAACGAGCTAAAGAATAAGGTAAAATAGAATATTTGAGGGGATGAGTTTGAAGCAAAAGAAGAGTGTTATTAACTCGTCCAACAGATGTCTCACCGCGTGAATCTGGATTTATAAATACCTAATGGGGGTTGGGAGAAGGTGGGGAACCCTACCCCTTTTTCATGTTCGATACTTTTACTTATTTCAGTAATCCAATTGCTGAACAAACCCAACCCACCATTCTTTTCGATGCATGTGTAGTTATGTCGTGTTTTTCAACGATTCTGGAATATTCCAACGATACGTACAATTTTGTCCCCGATAATGATCCCATCCAACAAACGACCACCCTCTCACGGTAATTGACCCCTGTGGGCTCGGTTCTTTTTCAATGCTCACAGTAAATCGATTTGATTTCCTTTTTTTCGGTTGATTATTGTAACGAGATTGTTATATCAGTTCGATTATTACAATTTTTATTTCGAATTCCCTAGAAGATTATTCTAATAATAAAATTCATACAAAACAACATCTTAAAAGTTTGAATTAATTTTTTAATTAGTCTTCCTACTTGTTGTGGTTTCTATTTTATTTTTTTTTTATTTTTTTTATTCATGCTACGAATGTGAACGATTCCTTATGGCAATTACGGAAAGAATGTGCTTTTGGCAAAAGTTAGAAACGTTTCGTGTTTTAACTGACATTGTATAAACACTTAATTAGAAGGCATGTAGTTATTTTCAGATATATTTAAGATCAATGATATTTTACTTTGTATGTATGAGTGAATAATTTCACACCAGCTAATAATAGTTAAATAATTGATACAATGATTTAAGACCTTTGTTCTTAAATATATTGATTTTTATCTAACAAATTGTTTGATCATTCGTCTACGACAGATACACACATGTATGTCCAGTTCAAGAGGGAAAAAAATAAAAAAAAATTATTGAAATAAGATGAAAGGTGCCGAACAATGGGAGGACATTTGGAGGTTCTTTTTCTATTTTTTTAAGGAAATTAAATAAATTTGGTCAAGTCAAATGGAAGGGAAAAGCATTTTTCTTCAGTTCGGATAACAGTAACAGAAACAATAAAATGAAAAAATAAAATGAAGAAGGAAAGGAAGAATAGGAAAAAAGAGAACTTTCAGGGGCCTATTGGTAAGGACAAAGAAGGACAAACTTTTCCTAATCTATAACGTCTTGTTGGGAGACACATTCATTTACCACGAACTTTTGCGTTAGACTAGCGTGACCTTTTTGTTAGAAATCCCTTTTTTTCTGCAGATGACCAATAGTACTTTAAAATCATATTCATCCCTTATAGAATTTGGTATCTGTATCCTTCGTTATTCTCAGCGGGATGGAAATAGGATATAATAGTTTGTAAAAGCATTTTAAACCGACTCGTTATACTATTTTACTGTAAACCTAATCGATTATCATACGCCTATCCGCGTGATACTTTTACATCTCATTTTACTTTGATTTATTTACATGTATATATATATATATATATATATACAAAAATTGTGAATATTTTTATGGTGGTTTAAGTGCACTTATAGAATCATAATTTATCATAAATAATATTTTTGTTAAATTAAAAATTAATATTAAATTATAAAATATTATTCAACACGAAAACTGATTTTCAATAGGACACATGCACGCATTGAAGTCTCCGTAATAATTCCGTTAGTATCAGACGAATTATTAATTAATTAAAAAAATATCAACGTAATATTTAACATAAAGAATAAAATAATAGACAAAAACAATTGATCAAACCCTTTCGTTTCTTTTTAATCCTTTTTTTTAACAACCGGAACCATTATATATTTATTAAACTATATTCTTCCTATTCGTGTTAAATTTCGTTCGACGACAAATCCTGGTAGTTAGAAAACGAGACTACATTTCTCGTGCGTGTTATATGTTACAGTTTTAAAACTTTCTATTACATCCCTAGGGTCGTGACACGAGCCACCTTGCACTGGTGTTGAACAGAACTTCTCAAAAGACTGCAGATAGAGAAAGCTGAAGGAAAGCGGGGGATGAAGGTGAAGATCGTGGAAGAGAAAGAGGAGGCTTATTTACAACTAACATCTTCGTAGTAACTTTAGAATCGTACATCAAGTGGGATCATAGTCTAGGAAATGAAATCTTTTCGTTTGAAAATAGAGAAGACGAAAAAAAAAAGGAGAAATGCAACGCCATATTGACAAATGGTGTCGTTGAAAGTTATGCTCCAAAAGGAATTGTATAATATTAACTTTTTGAAAGTTGACTCCTAAAAAATAAATCAATGTATTTACGTAATATATAAACAATTTTTATATAAATATATTTTGTTATTTTCATGTATAAGTTGTTTTTGTTTGTCAAAATAATTTCAAATTAAAATCTAAAATTCAGTGTTCAAAGAACAAATAAAATTGTTATTGCAAAATATATAAAATAGAAAAGTTTGAAGGAAAATTATTTGATAAAAAATACGGGTATCAATTAATTTAATTTGAAAAATGGCGACGTATAAGTTTCCATGTAATATTAGACATGAGTAGTATGCGACAACATAACCAATACAAATTTTAACTTGAAAACCCTACAACAAACTTGAATGAAAGTCTGGACAGTTCTCTGTAACGCGTTTTTCTTTCTTCCTTCTATTTTTTTTTGTATTTTTTTTTTGCTTTCTGTCGCTGCGTGATGTCGCCGTTGATCTTTTTTTTACGATAACCGATCCGAAACGAAAAGCGGAGGCGCTCGTGCTACCTTGAAACCTTATATAAATATAACACAACACAACCATAACTGCGACTGATCGACCAATGGTACAAGACCATTCCCAATACCGTTCGGAATAATAAAAGGTCAAAGAAAAACTAGAAAAGATGAAGAACGATGGAATAGGAGAATAGGGGAGGGTGGAATAGCAAAATTCTCGTGAGGTAAACGTTTCCTCTCTTTAGATCATTATTTTTTTTTCTTTTTTTGGCTCGTTTGACAAAACACCGCCAAAAATCTTGCTACTTGTTTTATATTTTATTTAATGTGATCACTGAATTTTTTTTTATTATCCCCACCACGTTGGATATTTTTTAAATGAATAGAATTTATAATTGAGGATTCCTATTGGGGATGAATCAAAATTTATTTAAAAGCATAAATAAATGACGTGTGTTTTATAGTAATTGAAATATTAATATAACACTTCTAGGAAATAGATTATCTCAAATTTAAAACAAAATTCAAATGAAATGATATCATTGAGATTACCTGTACACCCTCTAACATATAATAATAAATATTGAAATAATTTAGAAACATAAACTAAATCCTGTTTTTTTTCTCTCTCATTTTCTATCGTCAAAGATTAAAGGGAAATAATGAATAAAGAAAAAGCAAGAAAAGTTTATTGAGAAACGTGAAGTGTAAAGGCTGGTACTCGTCTCGTCGACGTTAGAGAACTGGCCGATTAGAAATGCAAGAAGATTTCCAAGAAGACGAAGATGAAGAAGAAGAGGAACGAATGAATTTTTGTCGGCACAAATAAGAAAGAAAGAAAGAAAGAAAGAAAGAAAGATAGAAGTTAAGTGAAGAGTAGAGAGAGAGAGAGAGAGAGAGAGAGAGAGAGAGAGAGATTCACATGTAATACGAATGTACGTGTCTTCTTACTATACCCCAAAGATCCAAAGAGATAAACAAACTCCTTCAAGGGGGGCAGCTTTCGGGATCTTTGATGGCCCAGCTCGTTGATTAATTCCAGTACGCGTGAAGATTTGCTGGTAGTCGCCGATAACCGGCTGGGAAACAGCCGGGATACCAAATAAATTCTCTCAAATATACTAACTCAACTTTAAACTCATCATTTTCTACACATTCTAAAACTGAACACTGATTTTACTACAAATTGTCAATCATTAATGTTAATTCGATATCAATATCAATATAATTTTAAATAATTTATTTGAAAATGTTTATTATAACACTATGACGTCTGGTGGCTCCACGTTGGTGCCATGCAAACTAATTGTTAATAACTAATTTAACATTTAAATGAATTCAAACGTTAGAGATCTCGATTGGGAATGAAATTAAAATGAAAATACATATATATATATATATATGTATATATATAAAGGATGAATTTAGATGGGGGATTTAGGTGGGGGGCAAAAAACAGAACAAGCAGAGCTTCCTCTTAGTCTCGCCACTGAGTAAACACCGAGTGGACGTTTAGTTAGTTTACACTTTGTTTTAGAGATGTTAGCCAAACACGCGGATTCCTCTTTGAAGATCACCGCCAACACCAATTGGAGCAGCAACAGTAGCAGCAACAGAAACAGTAGCCAAGAACCATGAACGTAAACCTTCTCTTCCTTGTGAACGTTTTTTTCTTCCTTTTTACCATAGTCCCAACCATATTCCTATATCTGTCTCTTTCTAACTTCTTCGTAAAGTATCAAAGAGTGACTTTCTTCTTCTATTACTCGTGTGCCAGATGAAAGAAGTGGGGTATCGTGTAAAGTAAACAAAATACTGAAGAAGACGTTTAGTTTTTCAGCTTATCTAATTCAAAGAAAAAAATACCATGATTTATTTAATAGGATTGATAATAAGCATGGGTTCCTGATCAATTTATTCTTATCATTTATTTGTTCACTATATCAATTTAATTTTCATACCTAAAAACTCGGAATTACAAAATTACAATAATTTAAATGCAAAATTTGAATCTTATATTTGAATTGGGGGAAATATTAACGAATTTGTTAAAACTCTATAGGAGAGTGAATCTCTTAACTGGACAAGTTTCCTAATAAACCAACGCAAGCATTTAGAGTTTATTTACACGTCGTAACTTTAACTTATGAACGTACGAAACACTCGTCGCCGATTGCTACTTGAGATGAGACTTCGTGGAAGCAACGAGAGTGAATGAACGTAAATCCTATTTAACGAGATTAGAACTTTGATTATATGAGAAAACGAAAAAGAAAAAAAAGAAAACAAAAAATAAATCATGTAATATCTAAAAAAGTACACACACAATTCTGATCATTGTTTATTGAAAGACCAAACCATTTAGTTGATATTAAAAGAAAATAATTATTTAATTAAAGTTAAAATTAAATCCTCACCCAAATTAAAATGAGCTTATGCAATAAAATAATACAAGAAAAAAGATGAATAAATAATAATAATAATAATAATAATAATAATAATAATAATAATAATAATAAAAAGTATCGTTAAGCATTTCTAAGTTTACAAAAGAAAATTGAACAGAGGATAACAGAATAGTAGAAGTTAGTAGAAGAAGTAGAAGAAGCGTGGCAAGTTTCTTCTAACCACAGGTTTCTCGTTTCACGTTACAAAAAAGAAAGAAAGAAAAAAGAAAAAGATAGAACCGTCATTCGTTTCTCCTTCGTAGAATCGGAGGAGTTCGGTAGTAACGATGAAAGAAGTCGGGAATATCATCCGGTGGTTTTTCTTTCTCATTCGAAGCAACTTTTTCGTTCGGCGACGAGTTTATTTGCAAAAGGAGGAAGAAAGGAAGAAAAAAAAACGAGGAAAGCAAGAGAGAAATAGATAGAGAGACGGGGGGATCTATATTATTTTTTCTTCTTATTCTTCATCTCTTTCTATCCAATATGTGTCGGCAAAATCAGCACAGAAAGGTACGTTTTACAGGATCTAAGGAATAGGACAAAAGGTAGTCCAAACTCTGAAAAATATATCCTCTTTATCCAATCATCTCAGCATTCACGCCTTCTCCTTCCTTCTTCATGAACACTAGGTCCCCTCCAACCCCTACAACCCACCCCACAATCAACCTCCCTCTCTCTTTGACTTATTTTCTGTTTCACACGTATACACAAGCACACGTACACGTTGACAGATAGACACTCGGGGTGCGGTTTACAACAGATACCCATCGCTCCACTTCTCTAAGGGATAATAATTGATGCATCAATGCAAAGTGCCCGGTTTCTTGATGAAATTGTATATATCCACACCACACAACTGTGCTTATTCAAGTATACACACACATATCTCAAATTCAAAAGTCAAAGAAACAGTTGAGAATATTCAAAGAGTGTTATAAGTGAGATCTCATTCCCCACCACAACTTCCTTCGACAATTTTTCCAGATGTTCCAGGTGTGTGTACCCCTCGTCCCTTCTTCCGTCATAAAGATATGACGGAGCCATGTTAACTTGAAATTTTGCTACGAACAATTATCAAAGGTTGTACTTTGAGGTATACAGTGTCCTACAGATTTCAGTGGTTCTTAATATTTTTGTTTTTTAATATACAAATATATTTTATATTTATCAATTTGAATTGTTTGAAAACATTATTATAGGATGTCAGGGTTGCATCAGAGTTTTTTTTTAATAAACTAATATTTGATAATGGAAATAATATAAAATTGAATACAATTTATTATTACAATATCATAGTAATAGAAAATTTATGATTACTATCCTTGTAATATTGTACTATGTCAGGGTTGCATCAAAATTCCTATTAACAAATTAATATTTAATAATGGAAATAATATAAAATTGAAGAAAATTTATTATTATTATCCTTTTAGGAATTATAATTTATATTTTAAGAACCACTGGTCATAAGTTTGAATATATAAACCCAATAGATTATTGGACACCACCCTAAATCTTTTTGTTTTCCTACTGAACAGAAAATAACATGAATGGTTTTGTTGATTTAAAACGAACGATTGTATTGCTACCGGTTTTATACTGTTACACACCAGTTTGTTCGTCACATTTTTTTTCTTGTCTACGTCTTCTTTCCCTAGCTGACCCCGAATAATAATAATAATAATAATAATAATAATAATAATAATAATAATAATAATAATAATAATTGGATTATGTAGGTGAAAAGGGTAAGGGGAGGAATTACTGACAAGGAGAGTCCTTGTGTCATCAAAAAATGTTTGAAGAAAAGCAGAGAACGTTTCTTTTCTATCTTCTCATTCTGATGATGATGATGATGATGATGACGATGATATGTATGTATATCGTTTACTATGCATACATTTTAAATGTATGTTAACATATGCATATATTGAATTACAAGATCGTCTGGACCTTTTACTGGCATTACAAAAACAAGCGAAACTCTGGCCACTCCATTCGAGACTTTTATGATTGGATCTTCCTACAAATTTTTTTTCAAGAGAGAAAGGTTTATTACAAATTTTTAAATTGTTTTTTTTTACTTAAATATATAAAATATATCGAATATTCTAATATCAGTTTACAGTTTACTATATAATTTATTTAATTTATTTTTGTAATTAATTTTTTACTTACAACTTTAATATTCTAATTTTAGTTTATAACTTGCTACATAATTTGTTCAATTAATTTTTGTAAATTAATAATTGAAAATATTTAATTATTTAAATTTAAATATTTATTATTCATTGATAGAAATTTTCATACGAGTTTCTAAAAATTTTTGGTTGATACATTTCATTCATAAAATTAGAACAAGAATTTATCCCAAGCTTTATATTTTTATCCGATGATGTTTGTGTATTCGTTAAAAAAAAAAGGAAAAAGAGAAAGAAAAAATAAAATTGAAGGAAATATAAGAAGAGATAAAAATCTAAATTGAATCTCGTTAGATGGATAAGAAGCGTTCACCTTTCTAAGGATAACATCTCTGATATCCGAAACCGATCTATCCTGGGGAATTAACGAGGTGCTATAAATATTGATACGGTTTTGCGAGTGCCCACCTATGCAACATAGGAATAAACTTGTTGGACAGAAAGGAAAGGAAAGAAGAAGAAAAAAAAAAAGGAAAAAAAAAATATAAGGCGTGTCAGAAGTATCCCTTTATCGACGTAACCGAATGCCAATTATCGGGGAAGGCGTTCGAGGAACGCGAAACGAAAGAGGAAACCTTATAGACTACTACAAGTAGTATACAGTAAGTATACAGTAACTTCGATTGATTCAAAGTAAAATACTAACTCCTGTGTGCCACAATTTTCTACGATTTAAATATACCACCCTATATATAATACATATTTTTTTATTTTATATCGTTTCCCATAATAAAAAACAAAAATAATTTACTGGGCCTAATATTTTCTTTTACCTTTTTTTTATTTTGTGAAATATAAGGAATACATTTCGTAAAATCTTCCAAGATCGTTAAACTAGTTTCTAATAAAAGAGAAGAAACAAAATACCATAAAAGAGTTTTCTATCGTTCGTTTCCAAGTCCCTGTACCCTTTTTGCACTCCCCTGCCTCATCCCTCTACACGGTCATATATTTTGGAATAGATCCTTCTTCCTTCTACTCTGTGGTTTTCCATATGGTTTGCCACGTAAATCGCCATCTTGATAGTACCGGTTGAGTTTCTTCTACAAAATAAAATAACCCTAACTTTTATGGCACACTTTTATCCCCTTCGTGTTTAAGGGTTTTAAGGTACAAAAAAGATAAAAATAAAAAAAAAGGAAAAGAAAGGGCAAAATTTTTATAATCCTCCACCTGCAATCGACTTTACAACAGAACCTTTTTTCACGAAAAGGAAAAAAAAATAAAATAGAATACAATTCAGATAGAATTTTTGGTTTCTCGGTTTGTTATATTTGCGATTGTAAAAATTTCATGCTACTTCTACGATTTTTCGTAGGGCCAAATATTTTTGTACCTTCTTTTATTTCTTTTTATTACCATTAAATTAAAATACAAAAAAAAGGTAACCTAAATAAACTACCATCATCATCAACATACACCATTATCCGATTATTTTTATCAATTTTATTTAAGATTATTTATATTGACCAAGCTAAAGGTTTTCATACACACACAGGCACACACACACATACACACGATGAAATAAAATGTAATAGGAGAAACGTCAGATGTTATTTTTGTCCATTTTTTTTTTGTTTTATTTGCTTGTTCCCCCGAGCGGACGTTGAGCGAATTGAATGAGTTAGTCGGACGACATTCTATGATCCATCTTTTGTGCGTGCAAATATTGGCTTTTTTTGTTAAGGCGCTGTTCGGTATATTAGAATCAATAGCTTTACGACTTTAACGAGCCTTCTTTTCACCAACCTTTGTCCATCAATGTAACTCTATCAAGGCTAAGTGTCTAGTGTGGCCCACAGTATTGGACTCCTTGTTATTATCAACTGCGTTGCTTCGCGAATGATCAAATGGAAAAAAGAAAACTAGAACATATATATGTATTGGGTTGTCCGGAAAGTTCGTGTAGATTTCCGATAGATGGCAATATGTTCTTTTATTGAAAAAAACCTGAAAAATTCTGGAAGAACTAAATGTATAAGTTACTCATAAAGATGGTGAAAGGTTCTAGAACACAGAAGTGTAGTTATATATTAATTTAATAAATATATATAATACCAAAAATATATATTTTTAAAATTAATATATATAATATAATAATAATATAATATAATTTAAATATATATTTAAAAAATATATATTTATATATTATATATGTTATAAATATATATATAATACCAAATAATATAAATAATATAATATAAAATAAATATAATACCAAATAAATATAATATATAAATAATATAATACAAAAAAAAATAAATTTAAATGCGTTGCATTTCAATCTTTAGAATTTTCTGGACAACCCAATATATTACCGTGAAAGACCGAAATTGGTGAATGTCAGATCACATAGCATTAACAATTTAATTCAAAGTTGTTTTCTAACGAAATGAGCTTTTCCTATTTATCCTAAATAACAACATTTAAAAATATTCTATTCTGTAAAATAGCAATTGTGTTAGAAAGTCCAAATATAAACGTTGAATTTGATTGAAATCTTCTGTCGGCGTTCAAAGTGTTGCTACGATGAATTTCAAATTTAATCGTCTTATATTTACAAAGATTTACATTTGAGTAACCGACATAGAAGAAGATCCTTAGAAAATTCTTTATCCACAAATTCAATATTTCATCTCTATTTTCTTTTTAATCTTTTTGTAGTTTTCTATGAGGATGAATTTAAAATCCTTGTTCATGGTAGGTGAGGATTAGTTTGAAGTATTGCGGAAAATCTGTGAAAAAAGGAACAACAGATCGAAGATTAAACGTTTGTTGTATTCCGCAAATAATTCATTTCTATTCTTCTTACGCATCATTGATCTCAAAGAATTTCCGACAATTTAAAAGACTCAACTAAACTTTTATTTTTCTAATTTTTCTAATGTGTTGTTGAGAATCATTCTAAGAATCTTTGACACAGGCTAGAAAACAAAATCTTTCGACGAAAAATAACAAATCACTCTCATCAAATTCTCTTTAAACTGTCATCCATTAAAAATGTAACCTTGATCTTATTTAAAAAAAAAGGTATCCTCAACCCTTTTTCAAAAACATTTCGCAAACTTTGAACTTTTGATCGATTGTCAATCATTTTTTTTTCTTTTCGATGTGAGAGAGAAAAAGGTTTGAAGGAGGAAAAATTCATAGATTTTCTTTTTCTTTCTTTTTTTTTTTTTTGAGGGAAGAAGAAGAAGATATTGTCGATTCAAATAGGACTCGTTTGTTGGTCCACTTGTGTATTTTCATTTCTACCTGACACAATCAAAAAGTGGCCCCATGCTTCTGGAAACTAGCTGCTGTACTACGACTACGAGGGGTTGAAATAGTCACGAAGTTAGGAACGTACCAAAATGTTCACGTGTGTGGTAATATTCCATACATTTCCAGCAAATTCGTGGTTCTGTTATGAGTGTGTATGTGTGAGTATTTTTATAAAAGTGTGTGTGTTGAATCTTCAAACGAGTTTTTCTGTAAATCCGTTGATTTTTAGATATGTTAATGTATAGTTGTGTTGACCTGCAAGTGTGTTAAGTTTTAGGTTTGGTAGTGTTGAAGTATTCTAAACCTTCGATGACTTGGTGTGTGTAAGGGATGAGGGATTAGGTAAGATGTCTCCTTTTATTGTTGAATACATTTCTATGAGTGTGGTTTCTTTTCAGGAAAATCCATGACTAATTGTGCTAATCCGTGTCGAATTGAGATTAACGAATATACTTTAGATAATAAAATAATATTATTATTTTATTTATACGTTTATTTTTAAATTGCGTTTGCGCGTGCAAGAATTTATAATTTTTTTTTTATAAAAATAATGTTTTAAAAAATCCTAAACACATTTATGAAAATTAAAAATAATAAATTTGTTGTATTTAATTTAATTGTATTTGAATTAATTATATTAATGTAATTATAATTGTATTGTATTTAATTTATGAAAATTAAATTTTAATTTACAAAAATATTTATATTATTATACACACAATATTCTCTATAATTTTATATATATAATATATTTCATAAATTATTATATACAGTAATTTACGAATTTTTTTATATAAATATATATATATTATATATTTTATATAAATATTTAAATAATTTATAAAAATTAAAATATATATATATATATATATATATATATATATATATATATATATATATATATATATATAATATTAATTTATTTAATATTAACTAATATTGTCATTGATAAATAAACATATTCAACAATTTTATTTACAATAAATTCAATGTCATCAAATGCAGCATCATGAACTTCTATTCTAAATTGTATGCAACAAAATCTGATGAAATCTTCAACTGCATTCCAAAGATTTTTTATACAACACATATACATACACAGATAAATGCATAAGGGAAAAAAAGGAACCTTTTGTTAATTGAATGAATTATCGTCCTTAATCGATTATAATTTGTTTTTTGTATTGTTACTAAACGTGTGTCAAAAGGATGATGAAGGATGACAACTAAAAAAATAAAATTTACTATTGAATTAAAAAGATCAGCACGAATGTGCAATAACGAAATGATAATAATGCAATAAAAGTTTCTAATTCAAAAATTAGTTCCGGTTGTCCAACGAGCGACAAAAATCTCTTATTCCCTTTCCTTTCTTATGTCCTCAGCGGGGGAAGGGGACGAAGGCCGGGGGTGGATGGATGGTATGTTAAAAAGATTCGTTCGGAATTCTTTTTTTCTTCTCGACTTTTTTATTCAACAAGTCCTTGTGCGACTCTGATAAAAAACGTGTTCCTTTCGTTGTATCAAAAAACGCACGGTTCGCGTAAAAAACAAAAAAAAAGAAAGTATTTGAAAAATAATTAGAATTAGAAAGTAAAAAAAACAAAAAAGTCTATCGGGAGAATGTTGAAAATGAACGGAGAAAGGAAAAGAAAGGAAAAAAAATAAGGGTGAAAGTGGGATGTATAAGGGTGTTGTAAGGGGATCGCAAAAGGGATGTAACTAAATCTATGCTTCTCTACGGGTCGACGACAATGTTCCCCTAGGGGGTTTAAGGTTTAAAAAAAAATGCTTAAAAAATTAGGCTTAAAAAAGATATACCGCATAATACCGAAAATAGAGAATTTCTTTTTACCTTTTACCGACATATAACTTCGAAGAAACAAATCATCCTAAAGATCTTCAAATTTCCTCGTGCAACCCCTCACCACTAACACACATCCCCACTTTCGTTTAAAAAAAAATCTTGCTCATTTTTTTTACTTACGAAATATATGTGTTTTTCTAACTTGTTAACCAAATTTTTAGCCCACCAAGAAGAAGAGTAAGTTGGTTGTTCGTAGATCAAATCGAAAGATGGATCTCAACCGAATGATAAAAATTCTGGAATGAAAAAAAGAGATGAGGAATGAAGATGTTGGCAAGGTGGTCCTTTTTTTCTTTACCAAGTCAGGTTTTTGTTGTTCCTTAATTCCTCTTGGGAGTTTTGATCTTCCGGTAGACACAACAGTGAGATAGCGAAAGGAGACATGGTTCGAGGATCAAACGGTACCGACGATTTAAACTCTAACGCGAGAATAGATCTAACTGTGGATATTATAACCCCGCGGGTGATTATTATCTCGTTCTGACGATGATTCAATTGAGTTAGAATGGACCACATATAACGGTTAACGTGACCAAATACTTCTTCACTTATAATAATCCTAAGTAAATATCAAATCCTTTTGGAAATTTCAGTAACAAATAAATAAATAATTTTAACAAAAAGTAGTGGTTGTAAAAATCCTAACTTATTTGTCCAGTTTTGTTAACCCATGATGACCCCCTGTTTGAATGTAAAGAAAGAAAATAGAGATGACATTTGGATGAATGTGTGGTGTGTAACCCAGAAGGTAACCAGAGGAGGATGCAACGCACCCCTTCTTCTTCTGTTGGAAGCCAAGCAAACCCGCCATCCTCGAGGGAGGGTGTAGAAATGCGGATTGCAGGGATTTGTTTGCACACGCGGCCTTATATGCGCGTCTTGTTGCGACTGCGCTCCCCACCCATGGAAGAGAAAATACATTGACGTCAGTTATTACTACCACAAGGATAAATCTAACATAACCCATAGCAAGCAAGTACGAAACGCGAGTGCAAGCATTGACTTGATATCAAAAGGCTGCTGCTAGGCCTTGCTCTAACCCTAAAACCCTCGAACTACCCCCACTCGAGTATGTATTCGTCGATCCTATGCGCTGTTTGCATTGTTTGCTGTCAAACATTGGACGCAAAAGAGCCCATTGGTGGGAGAACCTAAGCGTTTTGTACCTTCTTAGGGAGGGATAGGAATATTACCATTGGTCGAACCCTCCTCTTTTCATTTAACTTGGTTACACAGTAGGCGTGACTTAAACCCATGTATAAGAAGCTAGCCCTGGTGGGGAAGTTGCCACTAGCGCGCAGATGCTCCGACGGAGCGCCTCGGTTGTATTCCTTCATTCCTATGTTGCATCTGTTCAACCAACCTTTTTTCAGTTCCTTCTTAACGTTTCTTATTATTCGATTTAGAAATAAGTGCATGAACGTTGTTGGAATTCACGGTTATTATTGGACAATAAAACAACGATTACGTTCAACGAAGTGTGAACCCATTAAGGGGTTTAAACAGGATAATAATTAACAAGTGTTAGTTTGTTTGCTGTGATGTGCGTGATTGTTATTACATTTTGTCCTAATTAGGTGAACAAAAAAAGGATTATTGACTTTTCGATTGGACTAACTACCGTATCGAATACGCGTGTGTACGTCGTCAAAAAAAAAGTGTAGTAAACATTAATTTACGAATTTGGGGATTGTGGAATACTAACAAATGATGGTTAACATGGAGGGTTCTAATGAACAACACACGGTGACGGCGGCATCGCCACCACCACCACGAACTACCCTTAAAAGTAGTTTTAGTATTCGTAGTATATTACCGGAAGCTTGTTCTGGAACAGCTTCCTCTGTACCGTCGGTCAGTCAATCGATTTCGTCCGATGCATCGCACGCCGACGATAGTGACGAGTCCTGTGATTTGGACGTAACAGGTGATGGTACAGAAACTCCACCCCATTGGATTGTTCGAGAAATTCAAATTCAACCAATTCCACGGATCAAGCCAATCATAATGAAAATCATTCGCGTGATAACAATAACGATGATCAAACGAGCGATGTTAAAAAAAAACCTGAAAAACCACCATACAGTTACAACGCATTGATAATGATGGCCATTCGTAATAGTCAGGATAAACGATTAACCCTTAATGGTATTTACGAATACATTATGAAGAATTTTCCATATTACGAGAACAACAAACAGGGCTGGCAAAATTCTATAAGGCACAATTTGTCGTTGAACAAATGTTTCGTCAAAGTACCGAGACATTACGACGATCCTGGTAAGGGTAATTATTGGATGTTGGATCCAAGCTCGGACGATGTTTTTATCGGTGGTACGACAGGAAAATTAAGAAGAAGATCGTCCGCGGTATCGAGATCGAGAATGGCTGCTTATAAAAGAACCATGTCCTTTAGTAATTTGTATCCAAGTCCGTATGCACCAGCGGGTTGGCATACCACCCTCTACACTTTTCCTTATTTACATCGTGCTATGTATCCAGCTGCAACTGCAGCTTACACCAACCCACCGGGTGGTTATCCAGCGAGCCTTTTACCTGGCACGGCTTCGACAACCACCACAACTGGTCTACCTTGCAAACCTCAAGCTGTTCCAGCAACCGCCGCACCACCAGCACATGGTTCTTTTTCCATGGAAAGGTTACTGCAAAACTCGACTGGTTATCCAACGAATATCTCTGCGATATCAAACATCCCGGCTACCGGTCCTTATGATTTTTACACAGCACTGAGATCGTTAACTCAACATCAACATCATCCTAGCCATGCTGTTTTTAGTCAACAACAACAAAGGTATCAAGTCAATCAACCTTCTGCATTGAGTCAACCACCTTCCAATACGGCGTCACCGGGTAGTAGTCCCGAACCAATGTCCCCCCACTCGCCACCAGTTTCAATTTGTTCTGGTAACACGATGGTACAACAAACCAACAGGCAAATTCCTCACTCTCCTCCTCAACTTTTACTAAAACCCATTACAGTTCTAACCGGTAGACAAAGTTGAATTTCTAATATTATTTTTTTCCCCTTGTTGTTTTGTTTTATTATTATTATTTTATTAGAACCCAATTAAATAATTACAACTGAATTATTTCCCTTTTCAGTTATATTTTTTGACGAGACGTCGGTTTCTTTGATGATGTGATTCAAACGAGAAAGTAATTTACGAAAAGCAGAAAAACAGAAAAAAAGCAATAGAAAATGACCCGATTCATTTTGTTGAATTCCAATAGAATAATTATTTACAGAAAACTCCATTACGAAACGATATCTTTTTAGAATATTGTGCGGTCTATTATTGTAATAGCTATAATTTTGTATTTAATTATATTTAGGTAAATTTTAATTTATATCTTATTTAAAGTCCTAGTCATCAAATAAAAAAAAAAAGGACGCACTATCTGTACATACAAATTGTAATATATTACTAATAATAGTTAATCGCGTGTAGATTAAATATCGTTAAGAAAATTATCTATAAGTTTAAACTACGACTAGATTGTTTTTTTTTTTAATAATACTATAATCATTCAAAGTGATAAGTCATGTGAGATCCAATATTATTATCCCCATGCCAAATATTATTAAATATTAAGAATTTGTTAATAAGTTATTAAGAAAACTGTGCATTTAAGTTTCCATTTCTTTCGGTTAATCTACAGGCTCAATTTTTCTCATAAACACCATTACTGATCATTACTGATTTAATATCATTAATTCATCCTTGAACAACGTATTCGCATAGTAATATAATCAATTTGTAAATAAATATACATATTACATGCATATATATTATTATTATTATTAATAAACAGTCTTGTAAACAATGAATTTAACGATTATGAGACTGATATGAAAATGATATTAGTCGATATTGTTATAAATATTTACATGTAGCAATATATATATGTGTGTGTGTGTGTATATGTATATATGTACAGAAAAATTGCAGTGTATATATATATATATATATGTATATGTGTATATATATTATATTATAATATATAAATATTTAAATATTGTTATTAAAAAATATAAATATTTAAATATTGTTGTTAAAAAATATAAATATTTAAATATTGTTGTCAAAAAAATATAAATATTTAAATATTGTTATTATAAATATAATTTATATATACAGTATATATATATGTATGTACATTGTGTATATAACAACAAAAGATCAATCAAATTCATAACAAATGATTATTGTTATTTCTAAAAATGTCTTATATATACATTATATATATATATATATATATATATATATATATATATATATATATATATATATATATATATATATAATATATATATATGTAATATATATATATATATATTAACTATGTGTAAAAACGCATGGTTTAAAAATGGCAAAAATATGTTATATGCCTTAAATACTGGCCATGTGTATGAACGTAAATAAATGTTCAAAAAAATCTTTTATAAAAAAAAATTTCTAGTCTGATCTATTATACATCCATTAATTTTTTTCCAATATACTTAAATTGAAAAGATCAATTTAAAGTTTATAAAATATAATTACAATTTTTTATTTCATTAGATTGGAAATATTGTAATTCCTTAATTTAAATCAATTAGAATTTTGAGTGTAGTGTCAATTGTTTTTATTATATTATATTATATTATTTATATTATATTTGTAAACTTGACCATGATCTTTTCAATCTAGATCCCAGATCCAAAGCAACTGTGTAATCCTAAACACCATCAAATATTACTGATGTAAAAATTGTTAAATTTATTTATTTCAACAGATTTTATTTCAAAAGATTTTCTTATGATGTGTCAATTTTTTTTCATCCTTCTAATCTTTGAATCTTACAAGATTTCAATAAATTATAAATAACCCTTGTACAATTTTATTTGTAAGATTTATATAGTCAAATATTTGTATATACTTTAAAATGGAAAAAAAAAACTTAGCAAAGAAAACCCTAACTATTTATTTCTATTCACATAGTTATTGTTGTTGTGTCTGTATAAAACATAGTAAAATCAGAAAATATGGCTGTAGGAATATCCAGGTGAGTTTTTTTTAAAGTTTCTCATCAAAGTGATTGAAGGAATCCAATACATTTAGAAAGAAAAGGGTTAAAAACTACAACGGTAGGAACTACTTTCTATTCCTCTTTTTCTTCACGAACATATTTATGAATCAACAAACGAACAAATTTATTTATTATTTTATTGGGAACTTAAAAAAAGTGAAAAAGCAACATATGGGATTATAAATGTAAAAAATCCTCTTTTTAAAACGTTAGTATTTATTTTAGGATTTTAATGGATATATACCTAAGACCATTTTATTCCCTGTGGAAAAACTTCTACAAAATATTCTATTCTTCAAGCTTAACCCTTTTCCGAACTATTTTCTTTTTAACCCTTTCTCTTTTATTCTGAATGAAAAGAAAAGAAAACAAAAATAAAAGAAGAAACATCCTATATTTATTTTCAACGATTTTCTAATTCAATTAAAATCGACTACGAATTTCTACCATTGAAATTATTAAATAAATAAAAAATATGAAAGAATTCAACGAATCATAACAACAGAGGTAATAAAATTCTTGCTACTGATTCTAAAAACCTGGTCATCTTACAAACATTTCTTTCCGTAGGTCGATGTCTTATCTATTCATCGACCATCAAACTATCCCACAACCCATCGAAGTTAACATGGTAGTGGTGGGAATGGTAACGTGAACCTTTTTCCTTTCTAACCGTTGATGTTTCTTCTTTATTCCTATATGGTGTCTTTCGTTCATCTCTTGCAGTCATTTATTGGGGAGACCCTTAAAAGGAACACTTAAACTCACACTCCCGTTTGAGAGAAGTAGTAGCTCGCGCGTTTCTTGCTTAACGTGTGCTCACGCGCGCGCGCACTTATGCGAATGAGAATAAGAGAGAGAGAGAGAGAGAGAGAGAGAGAGAGAGAGAGAACATACAACGCAACCATTATCTTATTTACGCCTCATTGTCTCAATGTATCATACCAATATCGTGAGCGTTCCTTCAACACGAGAAACAACACGCTCTTGTATTGTCTGATATTCTCTCTCTCACTCTCTCAATATAAATTTCTATCTCTAACACTATCTCGTTCTTTCTTTCTTTCATCTTTTATCATGATACACCCCCGCAACTAAGAACAATTACGCATACACACGCTTATCCAACGTTAAGTTAAGTGTTATTCGCGTTAGTATTAAACAGTTACGTGCCCCCAAGTAGAATAAAGCCTAAACGAAATGATGAAACACTTTTTAACTTCTTATTCTTATTATATCTTTATATTTTTCTTTCATTTTATTATAACCAAATGTTATAAACCAATAAACTAATATACAATAACCAAATTATATCAAACAAAAAACTATATATGTATATTATAAATACGAGATATTTCTTTTAATTTTTAAATCCCAATTAAACATTTATTGATGATAAAAATATTTGGAACAAATTCTAAATGTAAATAAAAATACAATATACAGTTAACACATAGACCACTAAACATATTAACATTCTAATCCTTAATTGACATCATACTAAAGAACCTAAACATCATCAAAGTTCATAAATTGAAATCAACGATTGGGGTTGAGCGTTGGGGAAGGGGTTGTATGCATATATATTTATTGATGTGAGAAAATGATTAAATGAAGATAGTATGTAGAATGCACATAGCCTGTTGCTACTGCTGTCGGATATTCTGCATAGTCTAAATCATCAACAGCATCAAACAATCGACAGTCCAAATGAATGTCGCATAGCATCACGTATGTAGTCGAGCAAATGGGGGGACCAGTAAACACTCTCTCTCTTGCTACTTGATCAATTGCTCCAAGTACCCACAGAGAGAGAGAGGAATGTTTAAAGCCTAGAACTTATGTTCTAGAGATTCCTAACAACATTTTCCTTAACAACAAATTATTTATAGTTCTAAACCATTGCTTTTTAGAACAATAGGAATGTTCGATGAAACACATGCAACAATTTTTAAGTTTACTGAAATTTACGTTCACCGTCACCACCAGCTACTAAATTATCATTGGGCCTAATATCCCATTTTTTAATAACCTTTCTTGTTTTGTTATACAATTGGAATATTCGATGAAACACGTGTAATTATTTTTTAGTATTTTAAGTTTATTGAAATTTACATTCACCACCATCACCACAATTTACTAAATTATAATTGTGCCAAATATACAATTTTGTTATTGCGTGTTAAGTTAAAGTACCGTACTCTGATAATGCAACACTTAACGTTGGTTTAGTTAATTTCTGTTTGCAACCTATCTTCCAATTCTTTTTACAATTATTCAACTAACCCAATAATTAATAATTTATAAAACATATTAATAAACAAATTTACAAATAAAAAAACCATGAAGTTGATAATTTCCGACGGATGATAAATGGGCGCCAGGGCAAACGAATACGGAAGAGATTATTCAGTTACAAATGGAACTGATGTAACTTCGAAAGGATTACACGTGTAAAAAATGTAAAGTTCGTAAACGTTCCTCTCTTCCTCCCTCTCTCTCTCTCTCTCTCTCTCTCTCTCTCTCTCTAGGCATTTTAGTAAGTAGCCAGTAACTCGCTGAATTACTTTGCGCTATTACATTATTGTCGATGTCGTCAGCGTTATTCGCAGAGTCGCTTCACGGGACTAGGGTCGACGACGACGAAGGCGAGGTCTTTTAGAACCCTCTTCGAAACGTGACCGCTTTATCTTTCATTTGAATGCGCCTACGATCGATGTTAGACGTGTGTTTCTTCGAATCGAAATTTTATTCGATAATTCTCGACCTACTCAACCCCTCTCACCCCAACACAACACACAATTCAACTTAACCAGAATCTTACGTATTTCAAATAATTGTTTTCGTGGAAAAATTTACTGTCACTGATTCAATAAATTCTTACTGGAATTTTCAATCATAAGAAAACTTGTTAAACAATTAATCAAAAATAATAAAAGTTTGAAAAAACTTGCATCGTTTCATCTTTCTAGTCGTCTGTTTACAGAAACGAGGGGTAGTTGTAGCTCGTTGAACGGCCACCTATGATGAAAGAATCACACAAACGTTAGTAAAGAGAATATGTTCCTATACTTATACATATATACAATCATCTATGCATTTACAAACGTAAATTTGTATACGTGTGTGTGTGTGTTCGCGTCAATAGATTTGGGTGTGCGGTGCGTTACATTATTTTCATTCGTGCGCTTATCGAAGGGTAGAAAAGTTTACGGGTTTGGTTTGGTCCACGAAGCTGCTGTGTTCGTAGGGCTGGCTGCCCGAGGGTGGTTGGAGGGTTTAGAAAAAAAGAGAAGGGAAGGGATGGGGAAATGGAAAGAAACACATCAGGGCTGGTTTCGGTTCTACAATTCAAAGGGAAAGATATAGTACATGAGAGAGGAAGAGGGGAGGTCTGAAAATGAGGTAGGGGTAGGGCCCTATTTATTTCCTACAAGCCAGACCAGATTTCTAGCCTATGGGGTTGCAATCCGACAACCCAATGGTGGTCGATTTTGCGGTCGTACACTTACAACTTTCATTTATATTCTTTTTCCCGAACAGTATGCCGTCGCATCTCTCATTCTAACCTAAAAATGTACATTTTTTGTTTTTATTATTATTGGAAATTGTTGAAATTTTGTAAATGGATTCGTGTGTAAATAAAAGTAAAGATTTTTTGCTAAATTTCACCCACGATTATAGAATACTTTTGTGAATGTTTTTTTCTTTTTTTGTGACACATTTTGGTTGGAGTAGATGATTTCGTGCAAGATTAAACACGCGAATGACGTAAGATGATGAGACTAGAGAGGTTGTCATATATATTATGTATTTTTCCTTCGTAAGTGTGTATGTAGATCATTAAGTTGTCTGGAAAGATCTAACAACGTGTTAAAAGCCTTAGAAGTCTTTGAATTTCGTTGGAATTTTCTAATCCTCTTTTTAAATGAACTCACTAATTTTGCCTAGACTTTAATCTAAATTTTAGATTTAAATTACTACAGTTGAAACTTACGAAGAACAAGTAGTTGAATTTCTATCAATTGGATCAAACACATATGTATGAAAAGAAATATATAAAGAAAAAAGGTGATACTAATTCTTTTCAATGTTCAGTGATTTATGTTGAATGAAAGAATGAAGAAACAGAAAGGGGGAGAGGATAGAGAACTCCAATGGAAGGAGAAAAAGAGTGGGAGGATTTTAAGGAGGTGCTGGGATATCGAATGGTGGCGACCGGAAGTGCAACGCGTTGTCAACTTACTCAAGTTCTCACTGGCCTTTTAACTTTATACTATAACTTCAATAAGTATTACACAATACAAATTTTATTAAGTCATCTATCATTTGTTTTCATTAAAAAATAAATGTGAGAACCTATGAAAAACCTAAAATTCATCTCAATAAAAAGTTTGTAATGCACAAAATCCAATTAGAAAAAAATTTGATAAATTATAAAAATAAAAGTTGGAGGTTTACTCAAGTGTTGTTCAAAGAAGGGTGCTGACATTTAAACGTTTATACGAGATTGAAGAGTAGTAGCTGGGCCACTGGTTTAAATGGTCATTTGTCTGGTACAGAATAAGAGAGGAAGGGGAGGGAGGAGGAAGAAGAAATGGAGACGAATTACAAAGACACGAGAGTCTTGATTGTAGTTTAATTCACCTTCCCTTTCTCTCATTCCTAAGTGTCGCATCTTCTCTCCTATTCTATCGTTCACAGAACGAACAACGGTTGTTGGTCCTTTAAGCAGGAAATACGACAAACCCATCGAAGGGAATTATGGTCTCTACTTGGTGCTGAAATCATTACTGAAAACATTTCTTTTTATTCAACCACTTCATTTCAATTTCCAACTGTTAAATGGTTAGCATCCAGTAAACCAAAAATATTCCTAATAATTTGTTACAATAATTATTTTCATTAGCATCTAAATCATCGAATTCTATTATAGGAAAAGTTAGATTAGAATTCATTTTTATTAAACATTCTGTCAATGCAACACAAAGTCAAGTTCTCAGTGAGTTCTCAATGAAACCTTTCACACGTAGCAGAAGAGAGATACCCTTTCAGAAAGTAATTAACTTTCGTTATTAGTACAGTTGTATTTTTAGGGTTAGTGAACCCATGGAGAAGCCGTAACAGAGACTTCTGTCTAATTCGAGCTGACTTTGACGATCCTTTGATTAGAAAAAAGACTATGAAACAAATGGATCCAAATTTTTCTCTTACGTTTGCGAGTTAACGAAAAATATACACACACAATAACAAAAATATAAAAAAGAGAAAAAGAATTTCAGAAGAAGAATTTATGAGAAACAATTGCTCTTCTAAACGAACGTTAATTGAAACCATTCAAGATCATGGTGAGTCTGTAGTGTACGCTAACATCAACTTGAAACATCATCATCATCATCATCATCATCATCATCATCATCAGTAACATGATCAACATGATCAGCACAGTAACCAGGGACAAGAATTATCTTTAAAGGTAAGCACCCCCATACCTGGTGGTAACTTCTTACCACTTCTGGTACCCCTGGAATAGTTTATATTCACATTTGGGTACTTAATAATACAACCCTTGCATAATCCAGTTGTTTGACAATGACAGAAAGAATTTCAATCACGTTTTGAATTTGTTGCTGTCCAAATTAATTACATCTTTGCATTTATGGTTTAACTCGAGTGATAGGTTGTTAAAAAAAAAAATAAATAAAAGTAAAAAGATATTAAATTTCTGTTTAATAATCTTCTTTCCTCATTTGAAGTTGGTCGTAATAAACAGTAGCGTCGCTTTCTTGTCTCGCTTCTTAGTCGCCAAGTAAATTGTCGGCAACGATAAACTTCCGCGGTAAAATCTTTTAAAGAGAAATAACAAGATAAAGAGAAAATGAGAAAGACAGAGAGAGAGAGAGAGAGAGAGAGAGAGAGAGAGACAGTGGAAAAAATTGTTGAGAGAGAGAGAGAGAAACATATAAGTTTGCTTATAATTTCCAACTAAGAAATTTAAACGTTTAATATAAACCATTCGTAACTACTTTTTAAGTAATTAAACTTACAATTTAGAATAATTAATACAATTTAACAATCTCAACAAGTCTTACATTTTTTTCAAATCATCCCATATTGTTTTGATGCAACCCTGACGCAACCCTGATATCAAAATTTGATCATACACCCCTGGGAAGGGTGCTTTCCACAGTTTTCGATACAAATTTGTATGAAACAAATTATAGGAAAAAAAATAAGGAAAAAAAACAAGATTACTAGACGTGGTGTTCACTGATGATATTTGTCGTGGTTGCACGCGCACGCGTGCACGTACGCAACACGCACGTATACACGTACTTGTGATCGAGAAGCTTGCGCGCGAAACGAAACGAGTGTAGAGCTGCTGCCTGAATGAGTGAGTGACACTCGGTGCCGACGTCCCTTCCGGTATGTCTCGTGTTACACCAGGACAGAGAAAGAGAGAAAGAAGAGTAAGAGTAAACGAGAGAGAAAGAGAGAGAGAGAGAGAACCCGAGTTAACCATTTATATTAAAGTTACTGGCATCAGGCGCGTGCCACCCACCGCACTTCGTGATATCTCGTTCCCCTTCTCTTTCCCCTTATTCTTCTTCCTTTTTTTTTTCATCATCATCATCATCTTCTTCTTCTTTTTCTTTATCATACTCTTTATTATACTTAGTTTATATTTTGTTTCACGTGTTGTTTTAACTCGTTGGATTCTCTAATTTTTGGGGGGTGAAATTTAATCGATTAATTTTAGGAATTTTTTTTTGGGGAAGGGGTTTTATTGATCTTTAAATAAGGGATGAAATATATGTAGAAGAGTTTGAAAGTATTCTAAGGGTGGTTTCAAAAAATTCCAACCGATATTAACCGATAGATTCTTGATACGTGTGTATTCTCAATTTCAAGATGGTATCATTGAAAATTGGGGTTGATTCGAATAATAAAAAAAATAAAATAAAAATCTAGATCGTTAATTACAATACGTATAATTTGAAAAACGTTTGTTATACGATAAAAATAAATGAAATACAGCTTGAAGAAAAATCCGTGTAGGAACATTAAAAGCAACCCTTAAATACTTCATAGATACTCCTACTTTTGTAGATGGTCTCTGATCAAAGCTTACAAATAAGAGAAAAATAAAGAAAGAAAGAAAGAGAGAGAGAGAGAGAGAAAAAAAAATAGAAGAAGTGTTCTATCAATAATGGCAGTATTATTTGGTGCAGCTGTGCCACTTGCAAATCGGCACTCATGAAAAACGAGGATTGCTGTGTGTTAAACCTCGATAAAACTCCTTCGTGTATTCTCTCTCTTTCTCTCTCTTTCTTTTTCTCTTTAGCAAAGCACTCACTCACTCACTCACTCATTCTACGAATCTTTGTTCGCGGGGCGACGCGCTGTTTGTTTTAAAGGGTCACGAGAGCTGCTCAAATGGGCAGCGGGTTTACACGTCAGGCAGACAGGCCACGTTTCCGCGACAAAAGGGGAGAGAGAAACCCTGGGCGCTCTTTTCATCCGATATTTCAGCGAACGCACGCGCGCACATCAACCTAAACCCTACTATTACTACTACCCCGAACCTTGAAATTACTCATTAATACCAGCAATACTAATTTAAAAGATAATCTACCTTTTTGTTCTTTTATTGTGATGACTAATTATATTTAAAACTTTATTTTTTATTGTTTTAAGTATCCCAATTTCTAAAACAAAATTATCTACGATTTGAATAAAAACAAGGTATCATATACTTGAACAAACCTAAATTCATCTGACGTTTTATCGCGATTTCTGTTATTCTATTTCTTTCTCACTTTTTTGATCAATGAAAAGAGATGCAAGAGAGTCCGTAGCCTTGACACGGTTTAAGGTAATAAGCAGTCAGCAGCAGCAGCAGCAGAAGCATCGTTTAGTCAGCAGCATTCGCGAGTGACATAGTGACATGAGTAATACTGATAGATGCCAAGCCTCGAGGAGTAGACGTAAAAAGAGAGAATAAACGAATGAGTAAATCGTGAAACGAAACCATCTGGTTGATCCTAACTCTTACATTCGTTCTGATACACATACACTCGTGAACATTGAAATGATATGTTTCGAAACTCAAAGTCAATTGATTATGTCTGATTATATTACTTTTTATTTATCTTTAAACATTCATTATACATCACAACAAATTTCCTAGCACAACTTTGGACAATGAAGGATAGAAACAATTTTAAGATGGTAGCAATGTTTCAATCATAGTTCTAGGATGTTCTGAGACATCAATTAAAAATGATTTGTCATAGTTTCGAATTTTTACAATCTACGCGTATCTTTCTCTGGAAAAAAAAACTGATGAATGAATCGAGAGTAAAATTATGAATGAACGTTGAACATATTACTACTACTACTACGACTGTTACTTGGTGAAATAAGAAGAAGAAGAAGAAATTGTCTAGGGGGCAGATGGTCGTGGTCGCGAGTCAAAGAGTTTGACCCGCGGCCTTATCCATCAATGAAGCTTAGAGGCCTCGAAGAAACGAAAGACCCAGGATACGAGGTCGTCCAGTTGACCTAACGGCGCACGCCGGATGCCACCATTTTTCTCCGCGAATTGACGTATCCTATTGTCATCTTTATCTCTCATTTTTTAATCCTTCCATCTTCAATCGCAGAAATTCTTTTAAATGTGTGTCTCACACTTTTGGTATTCGATTTTTTGTTTACAAATTATTTATTAACTCAATCGCATATATTTTGTTAACACAGGACCTAAATCAATTAATAAATAAATGAAGTAAATATTCCAAATAAACGTGTTCGGTATGAGTTGATGATGGTTGTTGGTAGAATGAGAATGGTGGTGGAATGATTGAAGCAAATTTAGGGAAGGGATTTTATTGGAAGTTAGGAGGAGATCTTGAACGATTTAGGACCCGATCGAGAGTGGTCGAGTAGACGACGACAATGACGATAGAGGGATAATAACAAATGGCCAACAACGCGGCAAAGAGAACAATGGCTGGAATTAAAGTCGTCATGGGAAAGCTCTAACCTCTTACGGTCCACCGCACTCGGAGTTCTCTCTTCATTATTCCCCTATACTACTTCTAGGTATACACACACATACATACACACATACATACACACACACAATATATATATATATATATATATATATATATATATATATATATACTTATACATTCAACCCTCTACCAATGTGTCATACGAGCCCCTAAACATCAAACCATTTAGCAAAAAGCATCCGTGCTTATACAAATTGTAATACAAATTTTCTCTCAGTGGTTTACACAAATACAAGTAGTACGAGTCTAACAGTAGTCAAACTAATGTGTTTTTTACAATATTTAAAATAATTAAGTTCTAAAAATATTATTCCAGATTTAATTATAAAACTTTAAACCATTGGGCCTTTAACTGAATATCTAGATCTAGATCTGTTTTAAAAAAAATTCTCGTGACGAATTAAAAGCAAATTGATGAATAATAGTAGTCTAACAGTAGTCAAAATAATGTGTTTTTTACAATATTTAAAATAAATAAGTTCTAAAAATATTATTCCAGATTTAATTATAAAACTTTAAACCATTGGGCCCTTAACTGAATATCTAGATCTAGATCTGTTTTAAAAAAATTCTCGTGACGAATTAAAAGCAAATTGATGAATAATAATTCATCGTCAAGAATAATCTAAACAATTGAATTAAATATATGTACATGTAGAAGAGTATAAGTTAAGCTGTTTAAGTATGAAAGCACGCGTTTTATCGCTACCAGTGACGTAGTTGGCGCGTGCGTGAGTCTTTGCGTTTCCTGCGTTCATCCTTTCTCTCTCTCTCTCTCTCTCTTATACATTTTTTTATTCTTATTTCTTATGTTAGTAGCAGCAGCAACAGCAGCAGCAGCAGTAGCGAGTGGGCGCCCCTTCTTTCATTTCTGCGTACAAACAAAGGCAAGAGTCGGTCGGTAAAGTGCGTCCGTCTTGTCTCTTAACGATTCCTTCACGAATACTAACATATAAGCTGCGGGAGGATTTTAAGAAGGAAATTTAAATGACCTTGATATGAAACTAAATTCTCCCTTCTTATTTTTTATCATATTTTTTCAAGAGAAATATATATTTTTTTTTTGTTCAGAGAATGGTTTGCAATTGTTCGATTGACTTAAACGCGAAAACAATATTTTTGTTCAAACATTTCTAAGTTCAACAGTGAACTTTCGGTTAATATCATCAACTATTAGGTAAAATCTTTTAATCTTTACACAACTCCGATGATTATGAGTTATTTTTAGAGAAAGATGAATAAAGATAAACGAGAACACCACCATCCACAACAAATTTTACGTTTAATTCGATTCGCATATGCATCATCAACCTTGATCAATTTTCTTCTTTTGTACATAAATAAAATAAATCATTATTCGATTTTGATAAAACTTTGATTTAAGGGAAGTTTTGTCTTTAACAAATTTCTCATTAAACGGATTATTTCGAAATTGTTAGATCCCATTGAAGTTGGGTGAATCATCGTCACTGTATATGTGCTTATGTACTTATATTACACGCGTGTAGAGAGAGAAAGAGAGGGGGAAGGGAGGATTTATTTTATGGCGTGTAATCCCCCGTGTCGAGGTGCGAAAGACCTTTAACTCTTTTGTTGGCACCACGGGGTGTCGAGGATTCCAAAGCAACCGCGCTAATTCCTCCGGATGCACGGCCAATACACCTTTCTTCTTCCATCTTCCTTTCGCGTTTAGTTTCCTTTCCTTTCCTTTCCTTTCCTTTCATTTCGTTTCATTTCGTTTAGTTTCATTTCGTTTAGTTTCGTTTCGTTTCGTTTCGTTTCGTCGTCATCTTCATCACCTCAACCTCTTCTTCCTATTCGTATTTTAAAATCTTCCTTTTAACTTTCATCATCAAGTCATTTTACCGATTTTCGTCACGCTTTTTTTTCTTACGTTCTTACCTGCTGCACAAAAGGGGTATTTGTTTTGGTAACGTTGGTCTCATTTAATACAACTTTATAATATATCATTTCTTTTTTCAAACTACAAACTCAAATCTAAAATCTTCAAATTATTTCAGTGTGCGTTTTATCTACATAACTTTGATCAAATTAAAACAAAAGTCATACGAAAGTACCTAAAACCAATTTATTATGAATTCCATATAAATTCTTTATTTGAAAAATCAACGAAACAAAAAAACATTTAAATTCCTCGAGAGATTCTTACATCTTCATTCAAGAGACCCTAATAAGAGTGAAAGAGAGTGGTGGGGTGGAAAAGAAAAAAAAACCCTAGGAAAAGAGAAAGAGAAACGAAAGAAGACCGAAACGTCTAATTGGCTAATAGCTCGGTTTATTGCGCGATTATCTTGGCTCCCTTGACATGGAAGGGAGAGAATATCACTCCCTCCCTTCCACCCTTCTTCCTCCTCCTCTTCTTCTTCTTCTATCACTCGTTGGAACGAAGGGCGTGTAGGAATTTCAAGAGGGGAGAGGAACACGAGATGAAATAAGAGTGAATAAGATAGATAGTTAAAAGTTAAGAGTGTAAGATAAAGATAGAAACAGCATATTATCTTGTGTGGTTCAGTTAGTGTCGCGTGGCCCCCACGTTTTATCTCCTTTTTCTCGTCTCCCTTCGACTGTGGAATTAACCTCTCTACATTGGGATTAAAAAGCGGATATATTCATTTGCCTTCGCGTTCTCTAATATTCTTTCCTTTTCTACCCTTTTCCTTCCCTTTTACTTCCCTTGGCTCGCGCCACTTTCAAACTTCTTACACAACTTTTACTTTTTTTTTTCTTTATTATACTCAATGTGATCTATTATAAAAAAAGTGAATATATATATATATATATATATTTATTATATATAATATAATATAATAATTATATAGGATGTTAATCATAGCATCAAACTATCATTCATCAAATATCATTCAATTTATTTAATAAAAATAAAATAATTATATATACTAATTTATTTAATGTGTTTTTTAAGTCAAAAAGTAAGAAAACACTTCTCCCTTCCTTCCTTCCACCCATGTAAATTTGTAGACAAGTTTATTTTCATAAGTATAGTCTCTTTAGGAAATACATAAAAGATTGAAACACGTAAAGTATCGTAACACATAGTATGACTTTAACTAAAGAATAAAAGAATAATAATAATGATAATAATATTACAATAAAAAAAAAGGACCAATGTACGAGTGAAATCGATCATTCGTATGTCCTTTGAATAGCCATAGGTATCATCTCATCATCATCATCATTCTAATTTACATACGAATAATGGGTTTGCTAGTGTCAAAGACAGAAATGTTTAAAACGTCACGTGTAACGAATCACTTTAGCTTGCAAGCATCTATTTGTATATCTCTTTCTCTTTTTTCTTTCTCTTTCTCTTTCATTCTTTCTTTCTTTCTTTCTTTCTTACTTGTTTGCTTGTATTAGTATGTAGACGTTGCTCGTAAACACTTTTTCCATGCCCTATACACATCCTCCCACTCTTGTTCTTTTTCTTGTTCTTTTTTTATTCCTAAGAACGAAGTCACCCACCCTTCCGAAAGAATACTTTTTCAACGAGATAGAAAGAGTTTTTTGCTTTTGAAATTTAAAACATATCTCATCATCGTGTATAGAACATATATCCACTTATATCGTGTTAGTATTGTTCAAAGAATTATTTCAATATTTTTCTTGGTTGAATTCTTTATTTCAAAATGACGTCAAGATAATTAACCTCATTCCAATAGAAAAAACAAAATAAAATAAATAAAACTATTATCTTGGGGACGATAAAATAATAATAATAATTAGTAATACGTAAAGTATTACAAAATAAACGCGTATATTTAACATAAAGTTTAATTATTTATTTTAACAGATAAATAAAATATAAAATAATTTCAAAGGACATCAGAATTAAAAAAGAACACTTTGTAGAAATGATGATAAAATTATTATAATACAAAACAAAAGTAAAACCCCTCTCAGATATTAACCCTTGCCCAAATAATGACCATCTCCATGTTTTGACGTAAAGAAAAAAAGTCAATTAACTTTCCATTTAATATAATATTATACTTAATAAAACCTTTTATGGGTTACTTCGTAAATGTCTCTTGAAATTAATCTCTGCCCATCCTTCTATGAGAAAAATTGATTGAGATAAGGATAGATAAATAGATAGATAGATAGATAAAATAGGGTTAGAGAATAACGTAAGCTTGAGAATTATGAATGAAGAAGAAGAAAAACACCAGAAGAAGATCTGGTTCCCACTATATGAATGAATCGACTACTCTGCTCAGCTCGAATCTTTTTTTTTCTTTTTACCTCCCTCCCTTCAACCCACTTTACCCTTCTTTCATTTCTAATGTTCATGCTTTAACTTTCCATTATAAGGTCAGGTCGAGTCCAGGGCCAACGAAAGTCATTTAATTCGACTCATTACTCGCTAAACGGACACGCTCGGGTTTATTTCAATTGACACGATACTTCTACCACGAAATATTCCAATGGTTCTTTTATTACAGTATATATCGGTTTATTTAATTCAATACTTTCAAACTTTTATCGATCGAATTACACCTAATTTATTTTAACATACCTGTACTCTGATTCGGAATTGATTTTTTTGTTAACACGTTCCGTGCCAAGCCCTTTTACCTGAATAAAATCAATCATTACATGTAATTATTAATTATTGTAAATATAACAATTAAACAAACTTATGTGTTTTATTTTATATAATGTTTATAATATTTTAATAGGAATATTTTTTTATACAATTAAATTTGTTATAAACATATATTCAATAAAAATCAATCAAATAAATATGTGTAATAGTAATTGTATCACCAGTGGTACACGTGGCACGGAACGTGTTAACAACATTCGATTGTGGGATATTTCAAAAGTCTACGAATTTTGGGGAATATTTTGCACAGAGTTTTATTTTTTTTTCTGTTTCTTCTGAAAGATTGGACACGAAAGAGTCGAAAAATCAAAGACAACAAAAAATGAAAGGAAGCAAAAATATTCTTTTGACTGAGTTCAACGATTGAGTCTAACGTTAGTCTCATGTGTATGTATATGTGTGACTTTTAGTGTTCTAGGATCGATTCGAATACACGTATATACATAAACGAGGAGTGTGTGTAAAGTAGGGGGGGGGACCACTTGTTGCACGATTTAGGCTTCCTGCTGGCCTAACGCCACGGGACGCATATCTTCGCCCGAACGATTTCGAATGCTCGCTACGAAACGCAATTCTCTCTCTTTCTCTCACTCTTTCGTATAAATACAATCTAAAGAAATGCCCTAATCGTTCCGTTTATTTCTTACCTAATCGATTCGGTGATCACGCTCGCGCAAAGATGATTCGCATCGATATTGCACACATTACGAAAACTTTTTGTACCATCAAAGTTTTTGGGATGTGAACCCAACGATCTTTTCATTCCCAATCGGTTCAAAAATTTAACAGAGAAAGAGAGGGGTTAAAAACATTTCTTTTATATTTTTCTTTAAGATTATGTTAGGTTGTTCCAAAAGTTTCTTATTTGTTGTTAATAATTCTGAGGGTATGATATTTTTTAAGTTGAATAATTGAAAGTTTAGAAAAAGGTAAAGTAGAATAGAACCGATATTATTTAGTAAAATAACATAAAATACAAAAAAAAGTATATTATATATAAAAGTATAATTATATATAAATAAAAGTATATTATATATAAAAAAATAAATATATTATAAATAAAAGTATATCATATATTTTACGCATGTAATATTGTTTAACTTATTACCAAAAAAAGAAAGAAATTTATGGGACAACTTAATATTTAAAAAATATTAACTTTGTCTTTGAGTTTATTTAAAAATAAACACAAAATGAAAAATATATTTTTTCGAGATATTAGAAATAAAAGGAGGAGGAGGGTTTTGTTAAATTGGCGTGAGGAAATTCGTGGACAATGTCGATCTATCTATCAATCACTCTTCTTGGGATCAAAAGGGAATCCTTTCTAACACCGACACACTTATTAACTCGATTTAATTCAATTTAGCTACTACCAATAATGATGACAGAGTTTAACTTTTAATTGGGATCGCTGAAGATGTCACACGGGGTTGTGGTGGTGGTGGTTAATTTTATGTTCTTGCACTTGATTCTTCTTGATGGTGTTGTAAACTTTTACATAATATCACATTGACATCTTGTTAATGTTCATAGAGATGTTCCTATGGGAACGAAACTTTTTCATCGACACTGGGGAAAAAATGAAGAACAAATTCTCACAGTTGTTTTCTTCATTTTTTAAGAAGAAGAAGAAGAAGATCAATTTAATTTCCTACGAATTTCGTACAAATCCTTCTTCTATGAACAATAAATTCTTAAAATTTTGATCCAATCAAAACTAGATCGTTAAGAATAATGACAAAAAATCTGACAGAATGATCGATAACATAATTTTTGTCGGTTCGTGTGACTTTGTTCTAACGATATCCAAAAAAAAAAACGAAGAATAAAAAAACTAGGACTAGGACTAGGACAAAAAACGTAGTCTAGGAATTAACGAGAGTCGTGGAAAATAGTTGAAACTGTAACCTCATGAAAAATGCATGACATACCTACCAATCGTTAAAGTATCTACGAACGAACGATTTTTTTAAAAAGAACGTGAGAAAAACTTCTGATACTTGTGATCAAATTTATTCGCTGACAATGAGCCTCGATCGTGAACGGATCATTGGGTATCAATGACCCCGCACAACTCGACAAACTTATACACACACACACCTATATAATAAATTGTAAAGGAAATTCGTTGAGGAAAATAATTGGGCATGAACTTTTTGGAATGTTCATAAAAATGCATTGTTTTTTCAGAACAAAATAAAATTGCATAAAAAATCACAGATCTGGTAAAACAAAAACACCATACCTACCACCAAACACACACACAGGATTTCTGTTTTATTTTTTCTCAAAGTTATTACTGGAAATATAATCTTGTTGAAATACTTTTGAATAGTAGTGTATATCGATATCATTTCTTTCTTCATTCTCTCTGTTTCGAACTAAACGTTCACGAACTGTGCAAGTACGCCCTCGATAAACCAATCGGTAGAAATAATATATCGATTTCTTTCTTTCGCACGCATGCATGCACGCATGCACTTAAGCACGCAACCAACCAACCAACCAACAAACCGAATGAACTTAATTCTACTTACGTTTCAACCTACTTCTTCTTTTTCTTCTTTTTATTTTTATTTTTCTGACATTTGAGTGAACCAGTAAAAAATATCATATAATTAGACATAATTTAAAAATATTTTTGAAAATAATATAATCATATAATTCACAAATTGAGCCAAAACTGTAGTTGAACATTAGTTACATCAAAGAACACGAGACTTGTATTAATTGCTGATTAAAAAAGAAAACAAATGTTCTTACAAAATGGTATATGAATAAAATCTAAATAAATCTGTCTAGTAAGATAATAATAAAAATAAATAAATTAATTAAGGTAAATTTAAATAACAAGAAGGAAGAAACAATAACGAAAAAGGAAACATAAACTGTTGGGGACGTTGGTAAAACGTTGATGAACAGCAGGATGATGATATCTCGAGAATATTAACACGCGAGTCCCAATTAAAGCAATCAGGGAGCATTACGTGAACATGTGGGGGGAGGGGATGAGATGATAGGGAGAAGAGAAGGGAGAAAAGGGCTTTTCGAGTTGGGATATGAACAGATGACGATCTAATTTACCTACCGGTAATACAGTAGCGGCATGTTAGCTTTGAATATTGGGGATGATGATGATGATGATGATGATGATGATGATGATGATGTGGTAGTGTTCCTCTTCATCGTAATTGTGGTAGTTATTATCATTGACGACGAAGAGGAGGAAGAAGAGTTGGAGGAAGATGAGGTTGAAGAGGGGGATGAAATAGGGCTGGCTCGTGTCAGACGTGCGAATGCGTTTACCGAGGAAGCACGAAACAGATTGGCTTGTTGGATAAGCCGAGCCAGGCGTGAAACGCTCGTTAGATCGATTATCGTTAACCATAATACACGCACCTATCATCAAAACCCTCTAACCCTAACCCTCTTTTCCGTTTCACCCTTTTTTTCTGCGTATCCTATCTTCTTATCTTCATTTATCTTTCTTATCTTTCCTATCTAAGAATTCTTTTTTATTATCATAGTAAACTCGTCAGTTTTTATTTCTATTTTTTTTTTTTTTAGATAGTTTTCAATTGCAAATAAATTATTATTTAATTATTTCATCGATATTTGAAAGATAATCGAATGATCGGGGATGATCGTCGACAAGAAAATAGAAAGACAAAAAATATTCTAGTAATCCATCTTAAATGCCAAACGTGTTGCTTCAAAGCCTCCGTATAGTCGATGACTTTGCTGCCACTGTCCGTTAAAGCTGTCTTATTCGATCATCCTTTCGATCAGGATGATTTCATTGGTCCTTACAACTACACCAATGGATTATTCCTTCCCTCTTAATATTTCGAATTTTTCTAAACGATCTTTAGTATCTCATCGATAGGATCTATCATGATCTATTCAAATGATCAATCAAATATGACTAGAAAACATTTCGAAACGTTAAAAATAATCAAAATAGACAATATGTAATAATTTTCGTGAACATTCCATCTCTCTCTCTCTCTGATCTTTCTATCTCTGTTTCTATCAGACTTTCTTTATAAACGACAAAACCAAAAATAAAAAGTAAAAAGTTCACAATAGTGATGGGTCTCAACCGACCACGTTATGAACAAAATTTTGTTTTAAAAATAATTAAAATATAGTCTTGTGAATCATGAAGAAGAACAGATGATGCAGACTGACGTAATTGCATGGTTTATAATTCACAGTTAGACATGCGAAGATTTTCGACTAGAAAATTCTATAGAAGAAATTTGAATCCTTTAACCAAAAAAAAAAAGGGGAAAAAGAGGAAAGATTAGTTATATACGTTGGATACAAATTCGAATACATAGATCTGTGTGTATGTGTGTGTATGTTATCCTAGGAAACGTACAATAATGTAACGTTATTATTCCAAGTGGTCGGATTCTAAAGGAAAAGTTTCAACCACAACAGAAAATCATTGAATGTCTCAAACTAAACGTGGAATATTTGTACTTCGAATAGCAAAAGAGAGGAGTGGGCAGCAAATCTAACTAAACAGATAGACAAATAGAAAAAGAAGAAATATAATGGCGAAAAGGAAAATCCGCTTGTGTCCAAGAGTTTTGCTTTACTTTCTGCCACTCTGTAGTTAAGGTTAGATTTGTACTAGCAAAATATTAGACAAGGGTGACGAATAATATATGATAAGGAAGGAAGGAAGGAAGGAAGGAAGGAAGGAAGGAAGGAAGGAAGGAAGGAAGGAAGGAACGAGCCAAAAGGGGAAGTAAAAGTGAAAGAAAAACCGCACGATTTTTCGGGGTAATTACGATAAATATTTGGCCAGCCGTTGGACAACCCTTTCTCAAATCCGATCTTCTTCTTTTTCTTCTTCTTCTCCTTCTTCTTCTTATTTGTGAGTAGTCACGCGAGAGAGGTTGCTTTAAGAGGGCTCTCTTTCAAAAGTAAAGTATCAAAGGAGATTGAGAAGGAAGGAAGAAAAGGAAAAGGTCGAAGAGAAAAGTGTAGGTAAGAAATATGAAGATCAGGAAATCGGATAGTACAAATACAATCCTGAGGACAATGTTATGCTGACCCTTTAATAAGCTACTCTTTCTTCTTTGACCGTTTGAAATAACATTTCCTAGCCAAATAGGCAAATACCGTCAATATTTTTTCTTACATTTCTCAAAACACCCACTAAGGGATTCCAGGATTGAGAGTTTAAAGTGGATGAAGGATGAAGAAATCATTCATGAACTGTCGGCACATCTTTGAACTATGTTCAAAGAAGGAAATCCTTTTCTGGTTCTTCTTTCTTTTTCTTTTTTTTCTTCTCTCAAGAGAGTTTTACTTTAAACGAGTTCCCCGATCCCAAGCTCCGTTTCGTTTAATATCGTTTCTGCAATGCTTGCTTGCTAGCTAGCTGTTGATCGTTTTTAAGCTGGGTGTCGAGTAATTCGAATCTTACGAGAAAAAAGAAAGAGAGAAAGAGACAGAAGAGATCTTACTTTTCGATTATTATCATCATCCCTTTTTCTGGATTCAATTTCAACACCTGTTGTGTCTACAGGAAATTGGGTATCAGTTTATTACGTAAAATATTATCAACAAATTTGACATTTTTAAAAACCTAAATATAATTGTTTAATATTATTATGAAATTTTTCTACGAGTATTTGTGTGTTTCTATGCATATCTGATTAAACATATCGATGATCTAGGAGACAAGAGTCGAACAGGTAGACCATGAAAAAGTTGGTGGAAGTTTGAAGGATCGATGAGTTGACAGAGATAACATCAAGAAAAAGAAAAAGAGAAAAAAAATAGTCGATGTCACACGGTAGGAAAAAGTCCTAATGGACGACAAGTCTTGAATATGGTTCGTAATTGATATCCTTGGCAGGTATTTCGAGTAAACAGTTAATTCGTCATTTACAGAACTCGACTCCTTTCTACGCGCGACTCCTACTCTCTTTTTTAAAACGAAAAAGAATGAGAAAAGAAAAAGAAAGAAAAAAGGATAAAAGAGAGTGAAAGGATCGTTTCAAACTAAAAGAAAAGTCCCACTGGCATCGATACGCTCGATGGGATCTTCCAAGCACCTGCCTTTCTCTAACGAAGATGACGTAAAGATATAGGATCCTAGAAAACGATTGGTAAAATGATACTCCAAAACATTTGCCGTGTAACTGAGATTTTCTCTCTCCATTTTTTTATTCTTTTGATATTTCTAACCATAACGATGTTTAATTAGGTTTTATATGAGCAACAAAACTTCTTGAATACGTCATTTACCTGCACAGTATACACAAAACTATCGTAAATTTGTATGTAAAAGAAGACGTATTACTTTAAAGGAGAGAAATTAAATCCAAACCTATTTGATTTCTTTTTTTTATTGGGTTGACATAAAAAAAAATAAAAGCGTCTATCTTAAAGGAATATATTAGCTATCGGTGAAAATGCATCATCGTGGTGTACGTTTAAAACGTACGTCGAGAAATATCTCCATGTTGTATCTGTCGCAATGCCGTTTCTCGGCTGCCTGAGTACAGTGGAAAGCAACGAGCTCGTCAAAGGGACCGACAAAAGGGTCGGCCTAGCCCGACCTGTTCGTATCATCGAATCCGACGTCTTCGCTTGTCCGCCGCCTATTAGTAACTCTCGTCACAACTCGCTAATGATCGTCACCCCTGTGTTTCTTTTTATTTTGTTTTGTTCAGAGATTTATTTCTATCTCTCTCACACTTGATCTCTTTCTACTCTTCCTTGTTTGCTTGTTTGCTCTCTCTCTTCTATGTAAAATACGTATATATGTGTGTGCATGTGAGAACAAAAATCTAATCCTGACTCACGCCTCTAGAAAGAAGGACACGGGACTTGTCCTTGTTTCTTAAAGGAATTTTCTGCTAAAGAATCGTTCGATCTGCGAACTCGATTAGATCAATCTCTACATTTCACTCATCTAAACCCTTTTTTTTATCCCTGAGTTTTTTATAGTAGACTTTTTAATGATCTTTTAGTGATCTGTTGAAAAGTTGATTATAGTATCTGTGTTTGTTTAGAAATAATTAATTGAAATGATGTATTTTTAAATTTATTTAAAAAAATTAATTGATCTTTCAAGTTTTTAATTTCAGGATGAAAAAAAATACCCTAAAGCAACGATGACCATAGGAAAGTTGAAATATGTTAGACTTTGAAAAATATAAGAAACATTAACCATTAAGTATATTCTCTATTAAAATGATCATTAGAATTACTAAGGATTCTCATAAAATACTTTTTAGTTCTTTCAAAAAATAAATAAGGAAAGAGAGAAGATACTCGAAGTGTTTCGTTCGTAGACAGGACGACGAGAACAAGGACGATGACGATGTGGTATTTGTTAGTTTCAAGATGCCTTCGTCGTTGCAAGGATAATCCGTCAACGAGTCCCGCAAGCAGAGAAAATAAAGACAAACGCGAAGCAAAGGAGGTCTCTTCGGCATGCATCCTTTTTCTTCTTCTTCTTCTTCTCTTCTTCCTTTGGGATCTTCGTGTTCGCCGCCGCAACCATCTTAATCCTCCGTGTGATTGCATGCCTGATACCAGCTGGAACGTTCGCGTAGAAGGAAAGACGAGGCGGCATGTATGCCAGATCGACGGACCGTAAACCCTTTACCATCTGCGGGGGTTTCCCTCTCCCTCCCTCACCAAACTAACCACCAACCCACCTTACTTCCCACCTAACTCCTCACATTTATTTTTATACCCCCCCCCCCCCATCCTAATATTTTCTTCATTCTTTTACAAATTTCAAAACAAAACTTCCATCAACTATTTTTTTGATTGATATTTAATTAAGATTGATGATCAGGTTTTATTCAATTAAATATTATCTGATATTAATATATCATTGTTTGATTAATTGTGCACAACTGGTATAATTTAAAGATTCATTTTCTGATTGTCCATGTGAATTTTTGGGATGCATTATTCCAGTTTGGACCCGTTACAATGCCTTCTCCCTATTACTCGCGTGACACTCACTCACGCTCCAATAAAACACCAAGAAAACCTGTTCGTGGCGCACAATGCTTCTCAAGACTTAATGCATCCTTCCTTGGTATGCAGAATATACTTTGGTTTTATTTTGCAATGAGTCATTTAAAATATTCTTAACGTAAACTATTTACTTTATAAGAACAATCTTGTAAATAAAAAAATATTGCATATATTTGTGCAACTATAAATACGAGTTGAATTTGATGATTTCAGATAGGAAAAATAATGGTACGATGGAATAAGAAGAATAAGATGTCGAAAGTTGAATCTGATCAGACACTACAATTGACATTTGAAGCCAGAAGCGAAGTATACTCCTTCCTATACTTCACACACATCTCGAATATGTTCTACGAACGAGATTTATGCTATCTCACCGTCTTGGGGAAGGGAAGTGCATTGTACCAAGTTATCGAGCCGGTCCATTCGATCCATTCCTTTTATTCTTTACGAAACTCTACTTCAATCGTTTCAGTTGCTGTACATGTAAAAGATTTTGCATGTGTGTGCGTGAGTGCGGTGGCTCTCTACTGTTGATAAAACAGATAAACCTTTGGGCATCTGCTGTTGGTGAACGAACAAAACGATGGAACCGTTTGCGTTTATACGTCAAGTATTACCATTCCACCCTCATCCCTCTCCCCTATTATATCTTCTACTGTAACCATATCGATTTTGATTCTTCAACGATCGAACATAACCTCCTTTTTGTAATTCTTCATGACTTCTCATCAAGATGACTTAAATCTTATACAAATCTATCTTTTAAATGATACTCTTTTAATCATTTTATTGAAGTAAGGATTATTTTTGATTCATCGTGTAATTCACTGTGTAATTTGTTATACAATTTATTATACATTCAACTGTGTAATTTGTTATAGAATTTCAGTTGAATTTTATATAGAGAAACTTGTAATACACTTTGTCGTAAACCAATTTTACCTAAAGATTTTCTTTCCAGGAGTTTCCTCAAGTATTGTACACTTATTTCCTACAAACCGGAAGATGTCGTAAGAAGAATTGGAAGAAGGGATGTTTGTGCATCGATTTGAATTCATTCGAGATGAATCATTTGTAAAATCACTTTACCCAGTCAAGCTGAGATTCTACTTGAGGAGAATAAAATCGTTCAAACGTGAAATGTCAATACCTGTGTAAAATCGTGGGAATATTTGGAAATATATTTTCACTTTTAATCAAATAAATAATATTTAAATAAACGAACAATATTAGATCTATTGAAATAATAGAAAAGAAGATTGGGTGTCGTTTCGAAAGAAAACAGAGTACCACTAAAGTGGTGTAGTTGCATCAAATGAAGTCACAACTCGTGCAGCGGGTGGGCCCTAAGAATTATTCGACTCCGTGGGATATATGCTCGATAGGTGAGACGAGAACCATGAAAAAAGATAAAAAAATGACGAAGAAGAAGAAGAAGAGGAGGAGAAAGAAAAAAATAAAGAAAAGGGGAAAAAATGGAAGATCGCAAGAGTCCATTGTGGACGCGAGAAATGCGTTCGTGGGATCCAACAGTGTCGGTGTCTTTTATCCCTTCCCAGGAGACACCCTTCCAAGATTTTAGAACCAAGGATTCTACAGTCCTTCGAGTCCTTTTCTAGGTGACGCAAGTATCACACTATCGACACACATGCACACACCTTTGTCAGGTGCTTCGGTAGTTTATTTATTTCTCCCAAGAGTGAAAAATGTTTTTTAAATTTTATTTATAATCAAACATGATTGACCAATTTTGTAATATTATTTTTTATTTTGCATCCATTACAACAACTTTGATTTAATTTCAATTTTTTTGGTTTTGCAGGTTTGGGTTAGGTTCTCGAATTGAATTGCATTCGTAGTAAAAAGAAGGTGAGAAAAGGGAAGCTCGTGAACAAAGTTAGGGTTATCTTTTTCTTTTTTGGAAAAAGTGTTCTCTTTTCATAGTATTCACTTAATTCCCTATTGGTAGATGAACAACTGGGTATCACAAAAGTGCCGGATTATGAACGTGATCTTCTTTTTACTTTACCCTGAGATTTTGAAAAAAACAAGATCTAAAGGATTCTATTAATAAAAAATTCTCTGACAAAGATCAGGTAACGTAGAATAAATCTTTAATAAAAAAATTTTTAATTTAGTATTTTTTAAATATTTATTTATTTCTACACGAAGTGTATGTTTATATGTGTGTTATAGGTTACATCATCGATGTTTCGTAAGTAGAAACGCGTCTGCCAAAACATTGATCCTGGCTAATTAATTTCGCTAAAAGACATTGATTAATGAGAAAAGGTGGAGTTAAAAGAAGATACGTAACGATCTTGAAAAATATGATCATCTTGATCTCTACCGATCTTTATCTTTCTCTTTCTATTACCTTTGAATACCTGCTAGAAAGAGATAGATATGATTATCTTTTCTTACAGGTGTATATCATCCTCTTTCCTACTTAAAATTTGCTGGCCAGATTTTCAAATTTATGGGAATTTTTAATTAAACTAACTAATAATGTAAACAATTATTTATACCATCAATTTCTTTTCATGAAAATATTCTGTTGGCTAATACATGTGTATCATTTTGATCTTATTGTTTGTAAAAATAAAATAAATAAGAAATAGTAGAAATTATTGAAATAAGTTATTGACAATGATTATGCAAAGGTGTATAGAGATTATTAATCAAAATTCAAGGTATAATACATATGAATATATTCTATAATAAACGTGTTTAAATGATCGATAGGTATCTTAGTATTGTATTGGCTAAATGGATTTCACCTTGGATATTCTTTTTCTTTCTCTCTTTATTTTTCATTGATTCTTTTTGTATCATTCTGTCTTCCTTGCACTCACTCAGGAATCAAAAACGAACCGCCCCTTTTGTTTCTATCCACTTGGATATATCTCTGTCCATCGCGATAAATGCGATAGTGCTATTAACAAATTGAATTGTATAATGGATTCTTGCTTGAAGCAGCAAACCTTCAATCTCTCCCTCTCTTTCTCTCTCTCTCTCTCTTTCTCGTACTCTTTATTTCTTTATTTCTACTTCTCTCTTTCTTTCCTTCTTAAGTTTTTTTTTCTTCCAAGTTCAACGTCATCCCTTTCGAAAGTTATATCGCGTAAAGTTATCGTTCGATCTGTCTATACAATTTGTATAGGAACAGTCTACTCATCCTTCTCACCCTTCTTTGATTGTGAGTTTAATTTTTTGATTTTTATTTTTTAGAACGTGCCAGCAAAAGAAGGGACACACGTGTACGTTGAATAATAATTGAAAGGATTTGTTACGTTTTTATTTTGTCAATATTTCTAAACGAATTGTATTTCAATTAATCAAATTATTATTCAAAATGTGAACAAATATTTATGATAATTTTGAAATAAAAATGATAGGACTTATAGTCATCCGAGTTATCTCAAGAAGACAAAGAAGAGGAAGAAGAAGAATAAAGAAGAGATTAAAACTAAGCATGCAAAATGAAGGATGTCGTCCTGGTATGATGGATGTCCTGAATGTTGTTTCTCTATCTCTCTCTCTCTTTCTGCGTTATGGGGGAACGAAGACTGGACACATACTTTGCCTTCTATTCTAATCTGATCGACAAGTTTGGAATGCATAGAAGGTTCAACTTTCCTGTCCTACTCTCTTTCTCATTCTATTTGGGTTGTCCAACAAACAGATTTCGTACAGAATTTAAAAACAAATTTATTTATAACAATTGAACATTTAAATTTATATTTTTTAATATTAATAAAGAAGAAAAGATATGAGAATAAATAGGATGAATGGGTAGAAGAAAGTAAAACCAAGTTGGTTACCATCCGGTCTGGATGAAAAACGAAGGAAGAGAAATAGAAAGCTAGAAAGAGAGAATCCAAGTGCTCATTGTCTTTTCAGGGATAGAAAGGGAGATGGAAAGAAGAGAGAGAGAGAGAGAGAGAGAGAGAGAGAATAAGAAGGTAGTAAAAGCAGCAAAACGGGGAACATTGTACGCGTTAGAAAAGAGGCTCGCACGGCGGTAACTTGATCGACTTATCAATAACCGCGTAATTATAGTACTAAAGAGTTGGTAGGGCTCAAAACAAGCCATAATAAGAGACGTAGGCGTCTTTCCCACAAGTAATCTTATATCCCTGTCGAGGTGGACCCGTGCCGCGGTGTTCAACGTCCTTTCAGCTTTTCAGCCATCAAACCTACGAAGAAGACGAACGAACGAACGAACACGAAGTAAAAGAAAAGAGAGAGAGAGAGAGAGTTGTTTCGTTAAAGCCCAACAATTTCATCTTCCATGTATTCGTGTACTCCTACATTTACCGCTCACTTCCATCACTTTTTTACATGTATTTTTGTGTATGCACGTGCATGTGTATAAAAAGTATTTTCAAATGCTTGCCTCTTGATTCAGCAAAAATTCTTTAAATGTTTTTCGCGAGAGATGATGAGTTTTATTCTATCTCGAAACAATAAGTAATTATGATCGAGATTTGGATTACCTTAAGATGATAATAATACTGATGTAAATCCTTAAAAAAGAAGTACGTAATTATCTCTCAAATAAAAATAATAAAATGGATCGTACCAGATAGGGAATGGTGAACATGTAAGACTACAGAGTTAACTGATAAGAATATCAAATAATTATCATAATTGCATTGAGGTTTAAGTTAACGGCATAGGAGAGTCGAGAATTTAGGATGAGGTTTTAATCGAAAGAAAGAAAAAAAGAAAAGAAGAAGAAAAAAAGTAAAAGAAGAAGGAGAGATAGCATATGATATACAGCATGCACACAGTTCGATGGCTCGGTTGGCTTCGTGAATGAAGCTTGAGTGACAAGCTATGAGCCATGGAACCACGAGAAAGGTTCCATCTTCGACTTCGCGGCCACATCAAAGACGTTAATGCTCATCCAAGCAACCCCCTACTACTCCCATCTCTTCTTCGATACCCCTCTATCTATCTCGCTCACTCGCTCTTTCTTTTATTTGTTCACTCACTCATTCTCATAAGCGCGTTGATCCCTGTGTGGTTCTCCAAAAAGAACTTTGGGATCAGTTTTGATCCTCTTCTATCTTTATCTTTTTTCTTCCTTATACGAGTGACCGAGTAAATGAGATATTTATCTATCTATCTATCTATCTATCTATCTATCTATCTATCTATCTATCTATCTATCTATCTATCTATCTATCTATCTATCTATCTATCTATCTATCTATCTATCTATCTATCTATCTATCTATCTTTATCCACTCCTTTTATCTTTCTCATCTCACACGCTTGATCTCAATCTTCAAACCCAGTTATGTTTTCTTTTTATTTTTATTTTCATTTTTGTTGCTGTACTTGGGTATAGTTTGGTTACTTAAGTTGCTACACTTCTTACACCTTCTACGTAATAGGATTTTTTGAATCATTATATTATTATTATTTGGTTGTCTTGTTTTTTTTTCTTTTCTATTAAACGCGAAGAAGAGAATCTAGCGATCGTGAAGATCATGAAGGGTTGTGGCATTAAATTCTGAGTAGAAAGGCCAGGAGCAATAAATCTGTTTGCAATTAGCGGAGTGCCTGCACGCGAACGTGTTCTGTTCTCTCATCGAGGTCGCCGTATACGGAAAATAAATGATGTCATAAGGAACGGTGGTCCCTTTCGATCCGATCTCCCGTTGAGATTCGCAAGAGGAACAAGAGGAACAAGAGTAACAACTGAGAGGGAAGGGTGCCGACTTTTTTGGCATCCCCCTACTCTACCCTATCTCAAAATTAACAAAAAGATAGGACCCATGCTAACTTCCAACTAAATAATAACTTTAAATTGCTAATATAAACGTTTCATTTACAGTATCATCATGATATTCTACAAAATATTATTTAATAATAATTAAAAATTCAATCTTAAGTAATAATGATTATTAAATAAATATTCCTGATTAGTTTTAGGTTAGATTAGGGGGACCCTAGTGTTACACTGAAAACACACTTTTGTTAAGTGCTAAATAACGATATTTGATATTATATTTCTAACTGCAATAATTTATTCTTTTATTATGAAAAAGCTTTAGAAGAAAATAAAAGAAAAGAAAAGAAAAGAAAAGAAAAAAGAAATAAAGAACCATTTCTGTGAGAGCCAATTACAATCCGACTTGGCGTGTAAAGGGCAATCCTATTTGCATAACGCGTCGCGCGCTGTGCGATATCTCCATTACAACTCTCGTTTCCTCTTTCTTCTTTTTCTTCTTCTTCTTCTTCTTCTTCTTCTTCTTCTTCTTCTTCTTCTTCTTCTTCTTCTTCTTCTTCTTCTTCTTCTTCTTCTTCTTCTTCTTCTTCTTCTTCTTCTTCTTCTTCTTCTTCTTCTTCTTCTTCTTCTTCTTCTTCTTCTTCTTCTTCTTCTTCTTCTTCTTCTTCTTCTTCTTCTTCTTCTTCTTCTTCTTCTTCTTCTTCTTCTTCTTCTTCTTCTTCTTCTTCTTCTTCTTCTTCTTCTTCTTCTTCTTCTTCTTCTTCTTCTTCTTCTTCTTCTTCTTCTTCTTCTTCTTCTTCTTCTTCTTCTTCTTCTTCTTCTTCTTCTTCTTCTTCTTCTTCTTCTTCTTCTTCTTCTTCTTCTTCTTCTTCTTCTTCTTCTTCTTCTTCTTCTTCTTCTTCTTCTTCTTCTTCTTCTTCTTCTTCTTCTTCTTCTTCTTCTTCTTCTTCTTCTTCTTCTTCTTCTTCTTCTTCTTCTTCTTCTTCTTCTTCTTCTTCTTCTTCTTCTTCTTCTTCTTCTTCTTCTTCTTCTTCTTCTTCTTCTTCTTCTTCTTCTTCTTCTTCTTCTTCTTCTTCTTCTTCTTCTTCTTCTTCTTCTTCTTCTTCTTCTTCTTCTTCTTCTTCTTCTTCTTCTTCTTCTTCTTCTTCTTCTTCTTCTTCTTCTTCTTCTTCTTCTTCTTCTTCTTCTTCTTCTTCTTCTTCTTCTTCTTCTTCTTCTTCTTCTTCTTCTTCTTCTTCTTCTTCTTCTTCTTCTTCTTCTTCTTCTTCTTCTTCTTCTTCTTCTTCTTCTTCTTCTTCTTCTTCTTCTTCTTCTTCTTCTTCTTCTTCTTCTTCTTCTTCTTCTTCTTCTTCTTCTTCTTCTTCTTCTTCTTCTTCTTCTTCTTCTTCTTCTTCTTCTTCTTCTTCTTCTTCTTCTTCTTCTTCTTCTTCTTCTTCTTCTTCTTCTTCTTCTTCTTCTTCTTCTTCTTCTTCATCATCATCATCATCTTTCTCTTTTCATCTACAAAATACCGTGTGCACATACGAATACGAATCGAAATGTATGTGTGTAAAGTATGTGTGAAGCATATAGGGTTATACATAAAAGGTAGATACACCCTTTCAGCTGGCTGTCTCTCCCCGCACCCTTTCCCGCAACTCTTCGGTTGCTGATGCCGTAGATCAAACCCTGCTGAGTTCTTTGGACCCACTGGATATTTATTTATTAAGGATGGTGCCGAGGTGAGAGAATCATCCAGATGATTTCAAACCTTTAAATACTATATTTAGACATTTTTCAATATCAAATAGAAAAACAATCTAAAGTTGTTCAGACTTCTTTTTTGCTTTACTGTGAAATGCTGCTTCAATTTTAATTTTTCATGTATTGTATATGAATTCTGTAAACAATCCAAATAATTTAAATTTACATGCATTTTTCTCTAAATTAATTTCTTATTAAAAAAAGAACACACATCTTATACACACATACAAATGAATGTAATAAATAATCGTATTAATTTCCCCCATAAAATTTATTTATCGTAGTAAAACAGGTTCACTTGTAAGAACCAGAACTTAATCACATAAACTCATAAATAAATAAATAAATAAATAAATAAATAAATAAATAAATAAATAAATAAATAAATAAATGTACTTTAAACAAAAAAAAAAGAAGTCATTTTTAGGAGGGGTTAGGATAGGATAAATCCTGATGGATGAATAATCAAATCTTCTAAAACACAAGTTAGTGTATATAATGATTTCTAAAATATAATATTAGAATAAAATATAATAAGTAAATAACTAAATAAAAAAATGGAAAAGTGATGAGAGAAGAAAAAGAAAATCATAAAAACTCGTTTTCTAAGGATTATGGGAATATTATTCGAATCGATATGATCGCGTGTCCTCGAATGATACAACCACATATACATATATACATGATTATACATATCTTAATTAGAACGCATGACTGGCGAATCCGGATTCGATCGTAGTAGAATATTTTTTCACGGAAATGATCGTCGTTTAACAACAACTATACTAAGAAATTCTACTTGCTTTTATGCCGATGCACTTCGCGAGATGCAATTAAAACTCACAGGCTAAGTAAGACGCATTTTCGACGACGACGATGCAATTATACTCTGGATTTTACTCTAACACACACGCGTACACACATATATAATTTCTTTTTAGTATATTCGATTAATGATTCGACGAATTATGAACACCATTGGTGAACCTAATTTATTGTACCATGTATTTCTTTGCTAAAACGATACACGATATTTAATTTTTATTCTACACCCTCGCATTTCATCTCTAATAATCTATACGTGTGTATTTGTGTATGTTTTATACACTTGTTATTCAATCATTAATTGTATGTACGTCAATTTTTCTAATTCACACGATTATGAAAAGTTTTTGATACAAAATTGAATGAGCATGAGAAACGAGTAAGAATTATCATTGATTTATTAATTAGATATGAACAATAAAAGAAAATTATGATGGAAAATAATGTAAAAATGTATTATAGCAATTTAACAGGTAAACGTGGACTCTCATTACACGGTTCTCGTATGTCGCATCCTGTGGTGCGTTACGTGTGTGGGTTCACCGATCAGACCAGGTGTCGGTTTTCGCTCCCCAGGAGGGTTCCACCATGTTCCAACGTACATACAAATACATAAACTATGTCTGTATAAGTGTATTTCATGTGTATATGTTGCTGTACAATCCTTGGAAACGCAAGGGTGAAAATATTCGCATTTTTGATGACCCCAAAATTCATCAAGTAAAAAGAAAATCAAATAATAAAAATTAACATAAGTGTTTGCAATTATCAACCATAATTACATTCTAATTATGTAAAATAAATTTCTAGTTTTCCAAAACTAAACACAGAAAAAGAAACTGCACAAAAGTTGCAGTACATTTAATAGAATAATATTGCTTTGTATTTATTTATTTATATTTCAAAAGAAGAAAAAAATCAATTGGACAAATTCCAAATAAAAATATGGAACAGAAACATATCGATGGGATAACAAAGTGAACGTGCTCTCAAGCCTTGTTTCCTTTTCTCGAGTATTTTGATAAGGCTCGTTCGTCCTGCGTGTTAAACACGATTTAAACTACCAGGATTTACATAATTAGAATGAGATTATTTTTACAGATGTACACGAGTGTCTCCTATTTCTCTTTTTCTTTTTATTTCTGTTAATCTCAGTCCATTGTCGGTTATATTTCTTTCGAACAGTGGCACGTGTCCTCGTCTAAACACCCATCGAAACTTCCTAATCACGTTTCTTTGTTGATCGAACGACAACGAGTGAGAAAATATCAAGAATTATTGAATTTGGATTTAACAAACGTGTCGTTTTTCCTACCTCTCTTCTTATCTTCTTTCTTTTTTGTTTTTCAAACAAATCCTAAACAAATATTATACATCCTTGTGATAAAAATATTTTTTTACGTGTGATTGATTATTTCGTCATGTAAATTTTAAAAACCGAGCAATCAATGAGTGAAAAAGAAAAGGAGAAAGAAAGGGGAAGGATAAGGAAGAATATTAATACTTGAAAGTATCTACTAAACCACGTGCCTAAGTACCATAAGATACTCCTCAAAAAAAGAAAGAGATAAATGATACACCATAAAACCCACCCTCTCGAAGATCCCATTCCCCCACCTTGAACGCGCCAATCCGGAAACGGAAGACGTCTCTCCTCTCTTTTCTTTTCTCTCGAAAATCTTGAAAGAAAGTAAAGGGAGACTACGTGCGAAGCTACTTAACCCTTCGAAGTTGAGAGGGTACAGGGGGCGGGAGTACATCTGACATTCGATACCTTTTTCGCGACCCTAAACGCGAACAGAAAGAAAGAAACGTGTAAACCAGATTTCCAGACTTCCTGAGTACCTTATTCAGTTTTTATATTTTTTATATTAAATAAATGTAAATTTGTTTGTAAGATAAAAAATTAATAAATAAATGTATGACGTTAGAAATTGATTGAAAATATAACAAACAGTGTTGAATTTCTCGATCATATTAGTTATCTCAGATTTAGGATCGTTCAGTTAGGATCAACAAACGGTTTTACAGCTGTTGACATCGTCTATGGGATTTCCAATGTCCATGTATGTATCTAAGTATTTAAGTATTTTATATATGTGAGGTATCTTTCTATAGGTTAAGAATATCCGCTTTAGTATACGCAAACGAGATAAGTCGATAGGTGAGCACCGGTTTTCGGATTAGTTGAATCATAAAAGATCGATAGATCATTACAACCCCTCGACTAATTCACTCTTTAAACATACATTCAAATATATATATATACACAAATATCTACACTCGTATATGTACAGAAAATAATGTTGCATAATATCAATGCCAAAAATTCAAATTAAATGTTTTTTGGGAAATATAAAATAAAATAAAAATATAAATAATGTGTAAAAGTGTTTGAAAGAGTTTTAAACGTTCTAAATCTTTTCTTACACACCATGCTCTCGAATCATCTAAGGATCAAGAAAGAAAAAGAAAAAAAGAAAGAGAGAGAGAGAGAGAGAGAGAAAATGTAGATCTTTCGGGTTTCTTCCCTTTGAAGGTGCATCGTCGTATATAAAAAAGAAAGAGAGAGAGAGAGAGATGAAGAATGAAAAAAAGCACCTGGCCTCTTCTTGTGGGCACGGCTTTTACGCGCAATAAGATCGCTCAGTGAGATTAACACGCTAACGGAGTATTATCTCGCTAATCGGGGAAAAGAGTTCGACGGGGCACGAAGTATATAAGTAACCGGCTTCCTTCCAAGTATATAAACACATATGTACATGTATAACACGTGTACTTATATATTTTGTTATTTAATAAATAATTTTTTCATTTAAACTTTTACAAATATTCCTACAAAATTTCTACACCTTTTTCGTTATCGTAATAATCGCGATTATTGTTGCAATATGTATATTTGAATTAGGTGTATAATAGAAGGACAGATGCGGAAGAACATCTCAAGGTAGAATATTTGAAAAAGGGAAGTATAAGAAGCAACAGGGGGAGGAAAAGGAGGAAGAGAAATAGTAACAGGAAGCTGTGGGCGATGAGGATTGTAAAAGAGGGTGGGCTAATCTGACTAACAAATATTTAGATTGTCGCATTTGTGGCATTGATACATTGAGTGGTATGTGCGTGCATAAAACATACTCGGTGTCTCATTTTTATCCTTTTAGAAAAAAGAAAATGTAAAAATATAAATAATTAAATTCCCTTACAGACATTTTGTAAACAATCCTATCAAAAATATCAGCCAAAATAGAATAAAACAATATCTTTTTTATTTGTCTAAAATCACATTTAAAATATAATTTTTAATATTTATATTTGTTTTAGAATTATTTCATTAAATTATTTACAAACTCATGTTATCCCCTCATGTTTTCTACAACATTTTTCGTTTAAATTCTTCTTTTTATTTTCAATTGCAACATTGTTATATTCTACTGTTTGATGGGATAAAATTGAGACACCCCGTAGATACGTAGAAGATTAAAAAGAGAGGAAATCAAAGTTGGAAAGGGAGAAATGGCGGACTATGGTGTTTACGCAGCGCTTGTTTACTTCGGCTACCGTACACGAACAATTTTTGGTATTAAGATGGCAAGATAGACTTGTTAGGATCTCACATAATCTTCTTTCCGTTTCTTTTCGATATATGGGAACTAAAAATAGAAAGAGAGAGAGAGAGAATTCGACAGATGTAATTCCAATTCATGATTCGCGAAACAGGATTTTCGGAGTAGATCCCCGTAAAATTCGATTCGATTCGATTTCAATCGATTTTCTTTCACTTTCTTGAGAGAAAGGCTTCTATTTTTTATTTTCAATCACGTTTATGGCAATTTTATTGATTCAATTTTTACTTGTTTAATAAATTTGATTTATGTATGCATTGAATTAAATTAAATGGAAAAACCGGCAAGAATTTGATTGGACAATTTAAATATACATTGAAATCTTAAACAAAAAAAATGTCTTCAACCTTTTATCGTTATAGTCTTTGATTTCACGGAATGATACACCTAAACCGACTCTAATCTCTTTAGTTTAAGCTTTCTTGATTTTTCTATCCTTTTTTTTCGTTGTCGCGTACACGTTAATACGTCTTGCATTTTTACACCTCTGAATTTATATTTTTTTGATAGGAATACTTTTTTTTTCCCCATAAAAAACCTTACTTACTGACATAAGTGTACGATAATAATATTAATAATTATAATAAAATTGATTAGCCATCTTATGTCACAAATAATTATGCATTAATCTCGTTTTATAAGATTTCTATATCGACATAATAATAACATTCAATCGATTTATAGATCGGTCGTGATTTATCTCATTAATCACTGCTCGATTATTAATTGAAAGATGCATTATTCTTCGATCAACGTGCAATATCTACAATTGAATTATAATAATGATTATTATTATTACTATTATCGTTTAAATATCGCGAGCACGTAATTAAATTAAATTAAATTAAATTGAATAAAATCGTTTGAGAGGGAGTTTTGATGGTGTAAAAAAGAAAAAAGAAAAAAGAAAAAAATAAAATAAGAAAAGAGAAATAAATTAGGATAATTTGTTGATTATGATGACGTAGATAATATACGAGATTTTAATTGCAATAATAGAAGAATCGAGTTGGTTGATTAAATAAATCCGTGCAGGAGTAAGAAAGAAAGAATGAGATGAATTGTAGGGTTGCGCTTACAACGCAAAGGCCTCTCTTTCTTTCTTTCTTGACACCGAAGATTAATTTGACCGAATTAATGTGAACCGTTGACACCAAGATACGAGGTCAAGTTGTATGGTTCACCAAACCAAGATCTTTCACATCTTTCTTATCTCATCTTATCTTTCTTCCTTTCTAATATTCATTTATTTATTATTATTATTAATAAAATTATAATTTGTGTTGAAAAATATGTTTCCTTTATGACCAGCAAATTCATGCCGATTAAAAGAAAAATATTAATAACCAATCCAATTAAACTAATGATTGAATTAATAACACGATTTATTCGATGACATAAATCATCAATAATTCAACAACAACATAACGTATTGATCTAAGGGAAAGAGTTTCTTCACCCTAACCTCGTAGGACTAGAAAAGTTATTGTTTCGTGACGATCGCAACACCGAACCAAGAAAGAGTGACAAGGAGAGGAAGACGTTCGAGTTAAATCATTGATGAATTAGCGATAAGGTCGTGGGATCGAGTCAGCTGTTGTCAAGAAGACTCCTCATCTTTTGCACGGCATCGAAGAGTCCAACCCTCCCCGCCCCTTCCACCTGATTCTTCCTTACAGTTACTCCAGGTCTACTTTTCTTTGATATTCTACTAACTTCCTAATAGAATTGTTTGGATATTAATGTACACGCGATTAAAAATATTAAATGGTACACGTTGCAAGAAACGAGCTTTAATTTTTTAATAAAAAAAATAATTAATTATAAAATTGATTTATTATACGACCGACAGATTAAATCTATTAAATGTTACGTCGAAGTAATATAAAATTGTTGATTAAATAAAAGTTGACTATCAAAAGGAAAATAGGATCGATGGTATAATCGATTGATATTGTTGAAAGCTAGCATGTAGAATGTTGGACAACGATTGGGCGTAGGCCGCGAGGCCACTTGATCGCTTATTGACCACTGTTGACTCGTGTTGACACCGCAGACCTTAGTTAGGTGGATAAATATACCATACGAAGACCGGGTCAAGTGGATGCTGCGTACACCAGTATCTGCGCCGTCTTTTCGCCCACGTCGATTCACGGTCGGGATTTTTTTTTATCTTTATCTTTATCTTCCTCTTCGTCATTTTTTTCATTTCTACATCTATTCGTCTCTTTCATTTGATAGTATCCTCAAATACGGAAGAACTCGACATACTTAACGTTTACATCACTCATCATTCAGTTCCATTTAATTGAATTCGTATGAATAATACTGAATACTGTAGGCTGTTCTAAGAAATTATTGTTCAAGGCCGATCGATTGATTTTTATATTTATTTATGTTAACAGTAATTATGAAAATGATTTATACTAATGCGTGTCGTATTATTTTTAATGTTGTACGATTTTATTGAAGTTTAATCATTTTATTAGGTTTGAATTATCTCAACATTTTTATTCGGGATACCTAATTAGATAATTGGTAGTTTATTATTATGAAATAAGTATGTGATAATTTTTATGATTTATTTAATTACGAATGTGTTTTTTCCAAACAAATTTCTGACCAAATATCCAAATAATTTATATCATTGATGATCACATATTCGTAATAGAAGATATTATCTTTTAATAATCATAAACAATATTAAAAATAAACTTGACACATAAATAAATTATGTTAATTAAGTATTGGTGCATCGAATAAGTAAACCTAACACGATAACAAATAAAAAGAAAGAGACGAAGAAGAGAGCATCAATCTATTTGGATGCTTAGCAAAGAAGGAGCAGCAATTATGATATTTGTCCCCATTAGGCGAATTGGGGTGGCGACTTGCGTGACCCCAACTGATCGTGGTGGACTGCTAACTCGCGCAATGGACCTGGGGTCAAATAAGACCGCTTATCTCTTTCTCTCTCTCTCTCTCTCTCTCTTTCTCTCTTTCTCTCTTTCTCTCTTTGCAATCTACCTAAGCTTCTCATTCTTACACTTATTCACGTTTTACTTTCCAAAATTTCTATTAAAACCACAAATATAAAATGATAACACAAATATAAAAACCATAACAGAAACTGATCAATCAAGAACATGGAATAAAATAAAAATCAAATAAAATACTCAAACGTTCAGAATAATCTACGAATAAAAATTCTAATGAAATCCCATTTTACTAATCTTATTTATTCAAAATATTTTTTCTAGTTATCTAATTAAGGATTTAACTGTAATAAACGAGCAATAAATTTTGTCGATAGTCAGAAAAATGTAGTGTTGATATATACAAATAAAATAAAAACAAAATGAGATGAAATGATACGCTTAAATGAGTAAGAGTGAGATAGAAGGTACCAGTTTGATTCTGAACAGAAAAAAAAAGATACAGATTCACCTAACAGTAAGTATACGTGTGTGTGTGTTTATGTTTGAGAGAGAAAGAAGAGAGGAAGAGTCCCGCCCGATACCAGCACCTCCTAAAGGGGAATTCCAGTCTGATTCGTCGGTCCCGATTGGTGGAGGCGGTACAGACAGGTATCCATATCCGGTATGGGTTGGGCTCGGGCTTGTTCACCCTCTTCTTCTCTAATATACACACGAAAAACATACATAAACACACACACGTCCATGCATACATACGCATGTAGTTTGATACCTCATCCTTCTCTTCTTCATATACTTTGAAAACAGCATCCGTCGGAGAAAATTAAATACACGAGTAAATACATTCATATGATTATTTTGTTTGAAATTATTTGTACAAGTGGTTTACTTTTAACAAATAAAGTATCATTATATCACTATTAAACTATTCTAAATGAGGTAAATTATCAGAAAATATTAGATTAAGTTCTTTCGGTTAAAGTTAATGAACGTGCTAATAATATTAAGAAAAATATGAAAATATTCAAAACTTTTGAAGCCTCCAAAATTCAGTAGCCATGTGAAAATAATCAAACTAGTATTGAACATATACTAACAAAATTTAAATGAAATAATGAATGAATTTTGTGTTCCAACATTTCTGCCACATATTAGGGGGACACCATAATGTTCAAAGACATCTGGAATGAAAATAATTCGTCTAAATTCAACTCAACAAAAGAAACGAAGAATGTCTTAGCCATCGAATCGAACAACGAAGAGACATCTATTTATTGTATGCATTTACCACATATACATATACACACGTACATAAGTGCACATGAATAAATCGATGGATATATGAGAGGACATAGAAAATAGTAGAGTAGAAAAGCATGAACGTTTTTCTTCGGGTATTGTGCATCGACCCCGTTGAAGATGATTGAAGGGAGATGTCATATTCATGGTTGTTAAAGATGTCATCCTTGTTGGATGAAAAGAGACAAGCATAGTATTACTATCATTTCAAATGAAAATCTTAATAGACGTGTTCCTCATTCTTTACCAGTTCTACAACGTTTATTCTACCTTATTTAACACTGACATCAAAATTATATTTGGGTTATATAAAAAAAAAAATGAATTCGATACAAATAAGGGTATATATTTTTCTTGTTTAAATGAATAATAGTAAACTAGAAAAATGGACAGAACTATAGAACATATAATTTATAGGATTAATAATTTTACGCCTAAGTTGACCCATATACAAGTACACGGCATACTCTCAAGTTGAGTTAACCGACGATCTAATAAATTCTCTCACTATTATTATTATTTAATCTATCATACTATACTAACAGCTACAATAAACGTGATCCCCAGAGTAAATGTATATTTAATCTCGTTAAAACTCAGCCGAGAGCAGATTCGATAGGTCGAACTACTAAACGAACAAACGACGAGAGAGAGAGAGAGAGAGAGACGTAATTCGAAAAGGGCCATTCAAGAGGAGGGGAAATGAAAAAGAAAAGAAAAGAAAGAAAGAAAAAATGCATTCGTAAATTGGCGACGATTGCTCGAGGTAATCTCGTTAAGCTGCATCTTGAGCAGCCAAGAGAGCGTGGCCTTGAGACTTTCTTCCTTTAACAAAAAAAAAAGAAGGAAAAAAGAAAAAGGAAAAAGGAAAGGGCGTCGATAGAAATGAAAAAGATGAAATAGGAATCGTTTCGTGGTCTACATGTCAGCCAAAGTTCACTCGATCTATGTCCCTAATCCCACGATCCTAACTCGACACTTGAAACGTTAGTACAGCGTAAAGAAATTTTAGGACCCACGGTGTTCATCACGGTCTATAGGATCTACAGAGTCCAGCAGATTTACAGGTAACTCAGGGACTTCTTCGATGTTAAGGATCAGAAATCAGTCAATCGATGTGTAACGAGGTGCTAATGCGAAGGTAATTGATCGAACCATTCTACATTGTTGATTTCATTTCAGTTCGGATCTTGGGAAATAATGTGCTGATGTTTCTTCAAAGGATTTCATTGTTTTTTAAAGAACTGATTTGTATTGTAAAGTAAATTGTTGAGTTTGAAGGATCATTTGATTTTATTCGTAAAAAAAAATTGATTTTATTATAATGGTTACGAGAAATTATTTGTTTGTTAAAGAAAATTGTTCATTTGATTACTGGTGTAAAGTGGTTTTATTAAGAAATATATTATTTAAAATTTAGTACTGTTACTTCTTACTGATAAAAATAAAATATTTAACCACAACGGATGTTCTTTGAACTTAAAACCCTTCTTTCACGAATAAAAAATTTCTCGATGAAAATCATTGTAACCTTAAGCTCTGAGAAGAAATGCTAAGCTTTAAAAAAATAAACAAAAAAGAAGGGATGAAATTCTTTGAAGACTTTTTCAAAGTTTCGTCTAGCCTTTTATCGGATAGTCATCGTCTGGGATAAGATTTTTAACCATTTGACAAATTTGTCACGCAGCTTTTTATTCTCGAAAGAGTTTTCACGATAGACTAAAATGCTGCAGCATCGTGCTAGATGGAAAAAAAAAAAAAGAAAAAAGAAAGTAAGAAAAAGAAGGTGGGATCCATTGTGCAAAAGAAAGATCACGAAAGAAAGGTAGATCAAAACCGCAAGGGGAAAAAAAATACTATTGTGTGTCTCGCGTAACACGCGTGTATGGAAGCGCGTGGATTTGGAAACATACGTTTAAAGTCGCTTTCATCTAGGATTATTATTATTATACCTTTTTCTTTAGATTAAAAGTAAAAAGGGGAAAAAAGGCTTTAAAAAGTAGGGGTCTTCCTATTTATCGATTAAATTTAATAAATTAAAAAATAAATTTAAAAACAAATAACAACAAAATAATAAAACAAATAAAAGACAATTTTATGTTGAAATGTAAAGCGTTAAAAAAGGAAAAATAAAAATAACCTAGTTCCAAAAATATAAGTAAGTTGAAATTCATGTTCAGTATGGTCTCAATATTCCATAGGATATCATAACAACGAACGCCTATTTGTTAGACGATAAATATGTAACTGAAATACAATGGGTGCTAGACTACATGGTGTCCCCTAGTGAGGAACAGAGAAAAGATTGGCTAGGGTGGTTTAGGGGGATGATTTTAGAGGGGGTGCGTATAGTCTATCCATGCATGCTACATCAAATCATCCATACACATATATACAAAGATACATATACATAGAGAAAAAGACATGAAAAGATACGTGCACACACACATGTGTAAAAATGAATTTTATGAAGTATTAGTGTTTGGTTATGCTCAAGTAGGGATAATATATGTTGGGGTAATATATGTGAAATAAATGTAACAACGATAAAAATAGATGAATACACTTATACATATATACATATGTGTATGTATATAATGGTTGAGAATCAAAAATGGCAGATGGTATCTGGAAAGTCAAAAGTTTCCAAATAAGGGTTTACTTACAATAACATAGTAGAGGTAAAGAAAATTAGCTCTTCAATAGGTCCACCCTGTCGACACAATTCTACCAATATGGATGGTAACTAAACAACGCAGTGTTCATTCAAAATTGTTACCAAACAATTTTTTCATTTGTTTAATATAAAAAAAAACCCAGTAAGATTTGAAGATCTGTATAGTTATAAAAGAAGAAGGTAGCTAGAAATTGTAGAGCACGGTATATAAGTAAAAAGTAATATTTATTATGTCAAGCATAATATAACATAGAAAGAAATAGAGAGAGAGAGAGAGAGAGAGAGGGGAAGAAAAGAAGAACAAGGAAGGTAAAAGGTTCTGCGGTTAGAGATGAGCCATCATTACTTTTCCTTTGGATATACCTAACTAAGCTAGAAAGTGAGCAGGTGATCGTACTCCCACACTCGGAATACACGGATCACCGCCTTTACGTGGCACGAATCTATGATATATAGATATAGTATACAGTGTACTTACACTCAACTATCAAACAGCTTCGTAATAATAGTCTGCAAATATCACTAAATATATATATGTCTACTGGATATATGTGTATATACACTCGACGTACACAAAAGATGCGAATTCTCTTTTACATTTCTTTTTACCATCCTCTTTCTTCTTCCTTAACCTACCCCTTACCAATCCTATTTGCAATGTCACTTACTTTGAAATTTATAAGTTGGATTCGAGATGAGGAACTTTGGAAATCGACATAGTGTTTGCGATTTTTCAATTATTCATATACCTCGATTTCATGCGTGTTTTATTTGACTATGTATAGGTGTATGTGTGTATGTGAGTGTGTCTGTAATTTGTTGATCTTCTTGATTATTAATTTATTAACAAGTTGATTGGTCTAAGGATTTTGGTCGATTTATTTTCTTCATTTCTCATTCGTGTATGCGTAATTCTTTTTTATATTACGATGATATAAAATGATTAGATTAATTATAACAATATGAAGTTTTATTTATTTAAATATTATTTTGTATTGTTGTTTTGTATATATGCTAGTTTTGAAATCGATGTGTATAAATATGACTGTATATGTATATTGTGGATCGATTTGTCCGGTGTTAAGAATGCTCGCGTTCTCAACGTTAGAATTATTTCTAACGTTAGGTCGGAAGGTAACCGGGTGTGCTTCTAAACAAAAAAGCTTTCGCTTACCTCTTATGTCATTTAATCAATACATATGTCTTGTAGAAAAGGTTCACGGTTGCGATATGCATAGTTATAAATAGTTACAATGATAATCTTACTTTTTTCTCTATATTTTTCTTTCTTTAAATAATGTTTTCTAATAAATTTATTTTTCTAAAGAATATTTAAGTCTAATATTTTGCAATAATTTACAAATAATAATTGAAACCTGTAATAATTTAATCTAATCATTTTTCTCATTAAAAAATTGCAAACACTACTTATTAAAATAAAACCCTAATTAGAATTGTAACGATTTTCTAATAAAAATAATTCATATTTAAAAATTAAAAAGAAAGTAAAAAAAGCTTCTTGTTATAAGTTTGATGTATGTTATCAAACTTCACTTTTCTCTCAACGACTTTAACATAGCATTAGAATAGTATAGATTGATGGTACGACAGGTGTGTTTAGTCGGGCATACATTTACCACACATTTATCTAATATACCTTTAGTTTTGACTTACTATCACATATCAATGTATGTGTACATAAATGTTTATATATGTATGTATATAAAGTTTTTTCTTTAAATACGACTTGTGCGATAATGAAACACAATATGCGAACTAGATAAAAAGCCAAGCTGTCTCTTCTAAACTTCACTTTCCAACTTAAACTAACATTATTATTATAGTCCTATGGAAGTACTAAGAACGACAGTTTTCTAACGCCAATGCATTACAATATCTACATTCTGATCGAAAGATATTTTAAAATTATAGTTACGGTTCATAGACACGATCTAATTTTTTTTTTAATAGACTTTTTCCTACCCCTTTCTGATATCAAGTTTGTTCATTGGAAAAACAAAACATATATTCTAATTAATTTTCTCTATGATGTTCAAATACCATTTACTACTTTGTAGGACATATTTCTAATAATGATTAGTTTCTATTTTACTTTCACCCAACTTTAATTTATTTCATTCATAAAAAAAGGTTTCTAATCAATTTCTATGTACTTTTCAATATAGATTTCTAACAAAGATGTTACTCGTAAGTAATTATCATTTGATATACGATTAGAAATTAGTATAATAGTAGATGCAAGATGTTCACTAATACATCAACGATGTATACCTACTTTGTGAAAAGATGTATAGTATATAATCCGTGTTCTAACGGAAGCCTTGTCATTACATAGTATATCAAACGGTATACCAAACGATATTCTGTGTCTATCGATCGACCAAGAGTCACGATAAGTGTATGTGTTATAGTTCTTATATAAAAAGCTTCTATAAAAGAATGAATGTTTTTGTTTTAATTATTACGTTTGGTAATAATGGTGATTACCTTAAAATATAACAAATATTATTCCAATAAAAGTTAGAAAGATAATCACTATTTAAAACGTAATAATTAAAACATGACATTCATTCTCTTACAAAAGTAAATTCTATATAATGTTTAGGTGTAAGTCAATTTGATTTTGTAATATTCTTTTATTTATTTTTATATTCCCTGATAATAAATTGTAGTTCGCGATTATCCACGGTATTTTCTTCTTCTTCTTCTTCCTTCCCCCTTTGAAGGATTTTTTAAACTACAACGTCTCTATCGAACTTGAGAAGTATCGAAGAAGGGGAAGAAGATTTTACGTATGCTAGCATGGCGGCAAGCCTTTGTATCATTTAATATTTAAAAACAAGCCATAAATATGTCGCTTCCACGTGTGGAAAGAGATGCTGAGAGAGGAAGGGAGAGAAAGACTTCGTGGGGCCCGCTTAAAACGCGACCGCCGGATTATAATGCGATGAGAGAGGCTTATTTCTCTCTTTTTCTCTTTCTCGTGAGTCCCAAGACTAATGCTATGTTGAAACCTGCGAGGTGTTAATGATATTGCCTTGTGACATCCCTAGCAACTTTGTTAAAACCTCAAACATTCAAATAAAATAAAATCAAATCAAGTTAAAATAAAAGGAAAATAAATTAGTGTTTTTTTTTAATTACAAAAAAATTAATATAATTAAATTATTAACAATTATTAAATTTTCTTTTAAATAAAAAGAAATGAACAGTCAAAGATAAAGACATTAACAAATTCCTTGGGCATTCATAAAGAGAAAAAGATAGAAAATAAAAAATAGTTTATGGAACGGCTTTTTGGTATCATCACCCCATAGAAAACTCGCACTCGCGGAATGGTCGAATTATTTAGTGTAAAAAAAAAGCTCATACATAGACTGTACCCACCGTGAAACCGCCCCGCCTAAACAGTGCGTTAACCGATGATTTACGGGCAGCCCTTTTTCTCTCTACGAAAAGGTACGAGAAGGTTAGAACGACCCTAGGAACGAATGAACGGACGAATGAAGAAACGAACCCTTAGGCTATGTAACACAAACGTCAACCCTTTTTTTTATCTGCTCTAGATCTAGTTACGTGTCTATTGTCATCCATCCCTCTTCCTCCCCTTTTTCCAACCCTTCTTCTTCTTCCTCCTCCTCCTGCGATTCTAACCAACTACCTTTACCCCTACTCTAACTTTCATAACTCGTAACTCGATAAATAACAACACACGTATTATGCACATATGCATACTTTTTAAATTGAGATAGTCGTGTGAGGATTTCTATTTAGAATTAAAAAAGTTCTTGCCGTTACATTGTATCCTATAGAATTGATTTTCATTCATTAAAACGTTACGATTTTTTTTGATTATTTCTAATGATCAATTAATTTATATAAAATTGATTTTTGATTTTTCCTTTTTATAAATTATTAGGTGTATGCATATATTTGTTGTATTATTTTTAAATATATTATTAAGTAGCATTGATTTTCATTCATTAAAACAATACGAATTTACTTCCTACCAATAATTTGCTTTATTTACATAAAAAATAAAAATCATAATTATTTTTTTATTATTATTCCATTAAAAATTGTATCTTTATAAAGCAACGTATCGAAAGTGGTCTGAAATCATGATATACACACACGTACATACACAAACACATTTAGAAAAATGTATTGGAGTTCTGGGCACCCATAAGGGGTCCTTATATAGGTGCACGAACAAACATTCATCATTTTGACTTATGAGAGGCATTATCGTTCGTACCAGAGCTTTGCAAAGTAGGAGAAACTAAACGAATGAGACAGAGATAGAAATATATTAAGAAAAAGACGGAAAGAGATAGAAATATTCGCATATTCACGCGTGCGTAAGGTTTTAATATATTACACGTAGAGGCGGCATCAAGACGTTACCCAATGACAATATATTATTACCTTACAACCCTTCCTTTCCTTTCCCTTTCCCTTTCTCTCTCTCTTTTTACGGTGCCTGGAGAGCGAGAAACTTAACTGGCCCGTCTTCTCCATTTAATTCGATCTACCAACGGGATCATCATACATTCGACTATCGTCAAGTGGTGGGCCCGGGCTCTCTCATCTTTTTAACATACACACACATACTCATGATAAACTATATTTTTTTACTGGTATAATAACATTTGAAACTGATCAAACTTGTGAAAAATCATCTCTACAATACAATGCTGATTTTTTGGAAATGATCATAGTAAGTAGTTTCGTTGGTCGTCGTACAATATCATAATAATTTTATGCTTTCAGAAAAATTTTTAACGTTTGTTTGTATTGTAAATCATTTGATACTAATGAGGGAAACAAATGTTCGTGTCATTTTTGGGTATTGTTTATCGTTTATCTCTATTGATCAAAACGGCACGAACTTTTCTCACGATTACGTGATATTTTGATACAGAAATTAATTACATACATATTTATTAAAATATAATCAAAGATAAGTTAAAGACATTTCGTGACAATTTAATCAATAAAGATAAATGTTACTAAATAAGAATATGGCACGAACTTGTTTTTTATTTTTGGGTTTATCTATAATACAAAATGTATGAACGTAATTTATTTTTTAAAACAATGACTTAATTATTTCAACAAATATTTTAATCAATGAAAAGTATAAAAACAAACAGCACGAACTTAGTTAATAACTTGAAACAATTTTTTTCAATCTGCAATAAACCTAATAAAATGTTTTCTGAAAGCATAGTTTGACCATTAAAGAAAATATTTGTAGCAAACAAAAACACCATAGGACATTCGATCACATATCAGAAAACCCACAAACGTAACAATAATAGTCTACATATACCATTAGATATTAGATAGTAATCTTGATATCTGTTGCTATGAAGAAAATAAAAGGCGGAAAAAGAAATAGAAAGGGAAAGAAAAAAGGAGAGTAGGAATAGAAAAAGAACTTGGGGTAAGAGAACAACGAGGGAAAGACTTGAAAAGAACAGCAGCATTGAATTGTGGAAGATGATGCGCTCTTCTTATTCCTTTTTTTTTTAACAAACATGGCAAGGCTAATGTTACCATTATGTTACTATTATGTTGTCCTGTATTATACCTGCAATTTTCTCAAGCCATATCTCAAGATCCGATCAAAAACGACACAACAGAACAGTACTGAACTAAACTGAACACACATGCATGCTGTTGTTACTTGTACTCGTCGAGTACGTTTGACGAGTAACAGAAAATCTTTTTAACGTGTTGTAATATCTCACCAATGACAATATGATTAGGTATACGCTTATGTTAATCTTCCTACAAAAATTCTATAACGATTATGGTAATTACAATAAACAGTACTCTAAGATTTTGAATAGAAAAATTGTAATTGTCTGTCGAATCAATGGAATTCATATCATAATCTCTAAATTATTAGAACTGTTTATTATTATTTTTTTATTATTAGAACTTTGATACACTTCGCTGTAACATATGTAACATATTATACAATATTCTTTCTTTCTTTCTTTTTTTATTTTACAAAAGAGAACAGACAGCTGATACTTCGTACCAGTTCAATCACCTTCATCAACGTCCTTATAACACGATTGTAAAACTTCTCTCTCTCTCTTTTTATTTTTCTTTCTTCTTTTAGTTTATTCCCCTCGATCGAGTAATCTCTATTATAATAGACGATTACGTTTCCAAGTGGCCACCGGCATAGTAAAGAAGATAAGGGAACGATATGGCACACACAACTCGACATCGTTTTGGATTTCATTTTTCGTTTATGTCGCAAAGCACCACCACCACTCATCCTCCTGTGCACGTGCTAACGCATCCTGAAGCCAAGTGTTTCTACGAGCTGCACATGGCTTTTTCATATCCTCTTTCTACTATCTTCTTCCTCCCTTCTACAACCCCCACTTACCATTTACTTTTTTATTATCTTTCATATTATTAAAGTTTTACCCTTGTGAGTTAAATATTTTCTCTTCATTTTCTTCATAGTTTTATTATGTAAATTTAGATTAAAAAATTCTTTAATTAACTTTAATTTCATTTCAAAAATATGATAATAAAAAAAATACTTTGGAATAAATTTAAAGAGTTCGTTTCGAATGAAAAAAAGGGTTATAAGTGTTACGTTGAACAACAGTAACAGCTAGAAAGAAGGAAGACCTAATCCACAAAGAAGAAAGACAAGCAAATGATAAATGCGAGTAGAGAGGCGGAAGTAATGAAGGTAAAAGAAGAGGAAGGGGTAGAAAGGGAGTTGGTAGAGAGATTTTGGTAGACAGACAAACAGAAAGACACGAGTTATTCCTTTCCCAGACCCAACAAAACCGTTTCCACCTCGTAAAGTAAAATTTTACAATGCAACCAACGTGCCGAATAATCCAACTAAAAGAACATTCAAAGAAATAAATAAATAAAAGAATTAAGCCATAGGAGAATGATAAAAAAAAATCAAGAAAAATGGCTGCTCGTAAAGCAAATTTCTCCTTTCAACAGTAAAAATATAACACAATTGAATACACATTTGAAGAAGACAAGAGAGTTTCATTTTCTGCGAATATATTTTTTTTTCCTACACTCTGACCTCACTCTTCTTTTTTTTATTGGTTGGAAGTGAAACTTTACGATGTGATATTTTTAACGATTTGTTTTGAACTGCTAACCCTTCCATTTTTTTTCGCGTGCCTCTTCTATTTCTATCATAAACTATCGCGTCTCGTTGATTTTTACGACTAGGAAAACGTGAAAAGGTAAAGGTTATATTAATCTTTTGCTTAGTTAGGAACTAGTGGACTATAAATTTGAGAGTTTGTGTGTTTAAATTACTAGGAACGAGATTATAATATTTATGTAATTTATTATAGTATACATGGTGGGTTTAAAGTATCTCAAAGGTGTTGTAGGTTTGGTTATAAAATATTAAATTAATTTTTATGATGTGTGGGGTTCCGGTCTTAAGATAAATTTATTTATTTATTTTTTATTTAATTATATGAAAGAAAAAAGTGATCTAGTTTTCGTATTCATTTAAAAGAAAGATAGTGAATAAAAATAATTGAAAGAAGCTGAGTCAGAGTGTACAATTATGAGATGAAAAAAAATACTTTCAAAAGGTAGCCATGAAAAATGATTCGAGTAAAAAAAAACAGGTGTGAGATACACCGTTCGATGATATCAGCGTCTTCTTCATCATTCTCAAAGATCAAAACAATTATATTCGCGTTCGTCTCGAATAATAATTCGACGCGTTCAAAAATTTGATCGACGTAAGTTAGAAGGTGTGAAAGAAAAAAACGAAAAAGAAAAAAAGAAAAAGGATTAAAGAAAGGCTCTCACCAAATAATAACCCCGTACAACAGCATTTAATGATACACCAGTTTTTCGTTTCGGTCAACGAAACTGACATTTCTCAAGGATATTATCAGGAAAGGGTTTCCCTTCTAGGGTCCGATGGTGTTAGCCTACAATTTTATTTTCTTTCTTTTTTTTCTTTTTTTCTTTTTATTTAAGACAGGTTAACTTAGTCACGTCAACTAAAATCCCACTCTAGCACTATGAAAAATATTATCACCATAACCAATATCATAATCATAATAATATTAATAATCAGTACTTTTTTTGATAAGAAAAAAAGAAATAATAATAATAGTCATTATTATTATCATCATTACGATCTTACTTTTTGATTCGACAAAAAATTCTCATTTATGTTTGACATTTGAAAGGATATTATCCTTCGATATAATCCCTCAGAAGATGACAATATTTTTCATTCCATGCAGGATGTAGAAGGATCAACGTGGTTCAAGGTAATGTTATATCCAAACCTACCGCTATAATCTATTTTATTTTACTTTTTTTTTCTTATACTTGACTAACGTTCATCTCCTGAAGGAAATAAGATAAGAATGAGGAAGATAGAGAAGAGTAGGACTGAGTTAACACTTAATCTCCTTACAGTTTTAGGTATCGTCAGGGCAAACCATTTGTGGTCCCTTTACACCTTCCTCAAAATGCGGGTAATACGTAATCCTCTTAAGAAAACGTCAAACTATCAAAATGTATTTAAGTATACTTATAGGACACTCAGTATATGTTGCAACATGTATTGGGTTGCCTCGAAAAATGCGACTTGTAGTATTTCTCAAATACAACCTAAATAAAAATTAAACCAGGTGGTGACCAAGAGTAATTTTTCGAGTGCAAAATGTTCATAATAATAATAATAATAATAATAATAATAATGATAAATTATGGGGAAAGAAACGGATATACTTGTCAAGCATAATCATTCGAAAGGGTCAAGATGGCCGAAGTGCAAATATACTATGTCCGATTATGACAACTTTCCATTGTGTGTTTTGAAAAATTAAAATGGCGTTGGTTGGTTCTCATCGATGTTGCAATTATGTTGCTTAGGGGAGGACAGTGGACGATTTAATTCTAGGTTGTCTGAACTCGTCAAGTTCCGAAAAAGGTAACACCTTTCTCTCCTCCCTTTTTCTTCCTCTTTCTCCTCCAACTCTTTCTCTTATTCGAGTACAAGTATTACTGTGCTAAAACAAACAGAGGAAACGTCTTTTTCCTTTCGTTTTTTGTTTAATCATTCCGCTAAGAAAGTGTAACATCACCAAAATGGCGTCTTCCTGAGAATGAGAGACAAGTGAATTTGTTGATTAGAATTTATATTTCAAATAAAATTCATCAAAATGTTTCGAAGAAGAAGAAAAAGAAGAAGAAGAAGAAGAAGAAGAAGAAGAAAAAGAAGAAGAAGAAGAAGAAGAAGAAGAAGAAGAAGAAAAAGAAGAAGAAGAAGAAGAAGAAGAAGAAGAAGAAGAAGAAGAAAAAGAAGAAGAAGAAGAAGACAGGGAGGACAATTTTACATAAAAATTCGTGAATGATTCGATCTATCAATCAAACTACTGCCAGTCCTTGAACAAATTTTCGAGATCGTGAATGACAAAAAGAGTGTATCCAAATCTTTGAACATAATCGATGTAAGTTATCCTATGGGAGACATATCAAACTCGAATATAAAACGAGTCGAACAGTTTCTGAAACCCACCTACAGCAGCGATGCCAAAACAAACTTCACGACAGTGTCCAGTTTAACAATAACTTACTATGATCGATGAGATTTACAAGATCTAACTCTTTCCATGTAGTTTTATTATATTTGATTGGTTGCCCTCTCTCCATCATCTTTTTCTTTTTTCTATCTGCGAAGCATGAAGAAGAAAACGAATTCGCGCATTTTTTTTTAAATCCCAAGGGACAAACTGGAGCAAGGAACAATCGATTGGTCAAAATGTATTCGAGTTCGATTGATTCATTCCCTAACCCTTGGTTGGGTCCTCGATCGTGTTCTTAGATTTGGAAATGAAGGACATGATGGTTGAAGTACAGTTTTAAAATGGATTTGGTTTGAAAGATTGCTAAGAATTGTTGGAAGTATTTTTGGTTTGATTGATTGGTATAGAAATATTTTTAAATATATATTATTATTATTATTATTATTATTATTATCATTATTATTATTATTATTATTATCATTATTATTATTATTATTATTATTATTATTATTATTATTACTATTCAAAATGAAGCTATCGTTTATTAGAATTTATAACACGAGACGTTAATTTTTAGATACTCATAAATATTCACAATTTAATAAAATTTAATGAAAGAAAATAAAAGAATTAAAACCTTCCCAATAATACTTGAACACAACAGTTGGCCATAGTGAATCCGGAAAAAACTTTCTAAGGAATTTGAAAATAATAAAAGAGTTGAAAGATTTACCAGAAACATGTGGTTAGAAATATACAATATACATCATTTATCAATCACTGCCAAACCTGACCAGGAATCCTTTTCACTGTTTCTTTTCTAAGCATTTTGGGAAAGCTTTAAAAGATTCTATATGCGCTACAATGTAAACAATCCATGAAGAAAATAATTACGATTTCATAGCAAACATCCTCTTTCATTTTCTTTTCCTTTTCCTTTTCTTAACTATTTATCATAGAAACTACCTTGGTCCCTTGAGATTACCTTTCACTTCAATAAGTTTTTTACTTTCATCAATTTGCTTTTCATGTCGAGAAACCACAAAACTTGAATTTACATTACAATGCGTTAAATAGCAATGAAAGTTGTACAAATTATCGGAAACTAAAAATTTTCATTGTATATTAGTAAAAAATGTAATTCGTCTATTTTTCTTACTATTTTATAATTTGCTTAATAAAAGTTTTAAGGAAACTTTTATTTCTCAATAGATATTTCCAAATAAAATATACCAATGTAAACTATTTTTCATTTAAAATTAGTTAGAATTTTGTATAGAATAGAAAACGTTTCTTTAGAAAAATAAAAGTTTTTCAGTTATTCTGGGACGTGGATGTTCAACTATTTAAATAGACATACACGGAAAAGTTAAACGATGACTTGAAAGATAGGAAAAGATCCATGGTTCAAATCATAGTACCGGTCAGTCCAGAAAAGTTAAAAATCAAAAAATAATTTTTACATCAAAAACAGTTTTCTTCAAATTACTGGTTTTCATATTTATTCCAATAAATTCGGTAAAGTAGATTTATTCGTTACGTTGAATGTTATGACTGGCAGAACTCAGAAGTGAATTTCTTAAACTCAATTAAGACTGTAAAAGTACCGGATGAAGATAAAGAGAAAAAAGAGAAAGAAATACCAGCTGACAGATTAATTACATCTATGCACCCTATAGACTCTAGTACGTTATTAATGTGGGCTCTACGTTAGATTTTAATTGCTGTTGAAAATCCTTAGAAGGAATGCATGACTATCGTACTCTTACATTGCTTCATAGAGTCATTATTGATAACTATGATCAATTATATGATGATTCTTTATTATATCTATTAAAATAGAACAATTATATTAAAAGGGCAATAACAAATCGAAAAAAAATAAAAAGAAGGTATACCAGATATACCTGTGCAAATATTAAATGTTATATTTATTATGGACTTTTAAATATATATATTTTATAATTAGTTTTTGTGTGTGTCTCTTACTCCTTCTCTCTCACTCTTTCTGTAGTATTTCTATATGCTTATATGTTTATACTTAAAAAAAATAATGCTCACCTCGCCGTATATGGGGAAGATAAAAAAATAAAAAAAAGTTGCCACAAGGCTAAAAGGTTAGTCAATTCGTGTTATAACTCTACCCATGCTCAGAAAGCTAAAAAAAGTAAAATATGAAAAAATTCACGTATAAAAATCTTACATGTAGTATTTGGTATATAACATTTGTTATATAGCATTTGATTACATAACATTATATATCATTTGATAATAGGAAGGTGTAATTTAGAAAATTATTTGAAACAATTACCTGAAATCAACGGGACAACAAAATCCGCTGCAACAAGTATACAGATGACAGATTAAAAAATTCGAAAGATTCATCATATTGCTTTGCATAAAACAGGCGCGTAAGCTGGCGCTAAAAACTGTGTGCGCGAGAATACTGCGCAGTAAATCTTTTTTTCACCTAGAATTAAGAAAAATTTCGAATGATTAAAAATACGATGTAGGAGCATAAAAATTGTCAAAATGTACTCAAAAAATCAAAATTGATCCTTATATCCTTTATATATTGTAATAGGAAGGTGTGAACCTTACAAAATACCTTTCAATTACCTGATATTAGCGCGACGATAACACTCCGATGTAATCTCCACGAACGACGCCAAGAAACTAAAGAACATTGGCTGTGATTGGCTAATTTATTTTTTTGAATATGAAAAGGGTCATCACAGCTTCTTACACGGATGGAATCTGACCTTCTTCATGACCACGCTGGTCAAACTACATATGATAATTTATTTATTAAATAAATTAAAAATCATTTCCATTTTTCTAATAAATTTACACGTAACTTATAAATATTCTAAAAATAATGAATAGAATAAAGACAATGTAGACATTAAGAAATCTTTGTCGTTTTGCACAAAAGAATACAATCGTATAAAAGAGAATTGTCGATATAAAAATGTCTAATATGAAATGCAGCATATGAAAGAATAAATTTCCAAAAACTGTATCGCTAAAGAATCCTTACAATTTAAATACTTTCAGAGATACGTAATTGTTTTAAAAATATTTACAATAACATTTATACACAATTCACACGAAGATCATTCTACATAATTTTCTATGCTATGAGATATTAAATTCTCTTTATTCTATTCATTATTTTTAGAATAATTATAAATCACGTGTACATTTAATTTCTAATCAAAAAAAGAAACATGTATTTATAACAAATCAAAATTATTTTCTATTTAATGTACGTTAAATCATATGAAATGTTTAAACCAATGTATATGCATAGAAACAATATGAAATGTAATTAGAGTATATTACAATAATATAATAATTGTTAATTAAAGAATGAGAGTGATTAAGATTTACTTAAAAGGTTATTAAATATGATCTATGAACCTTTCTCTTCCAGATTCACCTTTTGACTGAGACATTATCCTCTATGAAAATACTTGAAAAAAATGAATTAGCCAATCACAGATTGGTATTATTTTTTTTAACTATAAGCATATAAGCATATAGAAATACTACAGAAAGAGTGGAGAGAGAAGGAGTAAGAGAGAGAGAGGAAGAATAAAAAAACAATACACTCGCCATATAAACTATTATAAATGTGTATTTATATTTCCAGGTATTTCTCGAGTCAACAAAACGTAAACAGCCGATAATATAGATATAATACCCGAGCATTCGACACTCTTAAGATCTCCTCTACCAAGGTTACCTAGTAACGTACCTCGTATTCGCCTTCTATCCTTCAACGAGACAACATGAACGAAAATGAGGCGTATTAAATTATTTAAAAATTTTATTTCTAACGTTATCGTTTTGATTTTAATAGTTTAAAAAGTTTTTCATTGCATAGAATGGTACAAAAAACTGGTTTATTTTTTATGTTACTCTTTATTGAGTTTGCTGATACAATTACCGTTTTATTTAGACAACTTTAAAGATTTTTAATTAATATTTATACTAACATTACATACTTGATATGTAATATTGCAAGCAAATAGTTGCATACTTTGATCAATTTCACAAATATTTAATAACTTTAACTTTTAATTATGTCAACTCTCATAGATTATTAAATTATTTCTTTCTATTTACCATTGAATATTTTATCAAAAATATTCAAGGGTTTTAATGTGTGCCCTGCCTTCAGAAATGATTTACAGGAAATATTGTAATATAGTCTTTAGTATGTTTCAGCTTTTTTTAGACTTTTTATTTAATTTTATTTTATACATCGTCATCCTAAGGGTAGAATACCCATCCTGCAGTCATCAACGAAGACTAAAAGTAAGTATATATTACTATCAAACATTTCTATGATAATTTCAATTGATTTTTATTACAACAATGATATTAATTTTTCTTTTTTTTTTCTGTTTCAGAAAATCATTGCAATCGAGCGCGTAGGCAATGAGGTTCTCGTATGTTGCATTGTGTTAAAATGAAATATAAAAAAGTCGACAAGTAGATTCAGTGTTGATCGTCACATGTTAAAGTTTCGGTTTCTCGGTTAAGAAACTCGCAAGTTTCTTTTATTCGGTTTAAACGTGTGCTCATTGTCATGTAAGGGTAGGAGACCCATCGTGCATTCATCAATAAAGAAAAAACGTAAGTCAATTTTTATATTAAACATTTTTTTAATAATTATAGTAATGTTTATATAACAACGATTTATATAATTTTGTTTTTATTTGTGTTTCAGATCATCGTTGGAATGGTATTCACATTGTATTAATTAAATTCATTTAGAAATTCATTTAACACTAGATTTGTTCACTATTGTTTTGTTAAGTATTTTTTAAAAATTTACAAACATTGTTTAAATGAAAAAGTGTGTAGAGGAGAGGAATTAATATTTATGTATATTTCATTACAGCATTAAAAATTAACATATATTTTTAAAAAATATTCTACTTTAAAATTAATTAAATTTAAATTTTATATAATTACAATTAATTAAAATATTTCTATTTTATATATATGTAACAAAAAAGTTTGAAATGAATCACATTTGCTTAGTCCATAAATCTAGTGTTAATTGAATTAATTGCATGTAATGTAGTTTTATAGTCATTATTTGTGCATTGTCATCGTCATCCTAAGGATAGGAGACCCATTGTACATCCATCAATAAAGATTTAAAGTTAGTATATTTTTGTAATAAATAATTCCTCAAAAATTTTAATGATTTTCTGTAATAGTAATGATATTAATAATATTGTTTTTTATTTCAGTTTTAGATTACAATCGTGCACCACGTTACCCACTTAGTGGTAACCAAAGTAGTGGTTATAGTGGTATCATCAAACTGCGACCAAAGCAGTCTTTGAATTAGTTGTAAAATCAGTGATCGGGCGAGTAATAAGTTAAAATCAAAAGCGAATTAGAGTCAGTATTGTTCGTCGTATTATAAAATATCGGTTTCGCGATAAGAAACTCATCTATAGTTTCTTATTTTCGTTTATACCGCGTTATTAGATTCATGCGAGGTGCATTACCATGATGCCATTGAGCTTCGTTCCATTGGAATGCATTGTAAGTATTCACTTTTATTTACATTTTATTCAATAATATTTTATATGATTTTGGATAATATTCCAATAACTTATCGTTTTGTACTCTTTTATTATATAGATATAACCATGGATTCTCTTCTTTTCAAAGATGTTGGATGAATCTTCAATGGATCTTTGATGAATCTTCAATAGATCTTCTTCAATGGCAAATCGAGTATCGTCTTCCATCGTCAGACTACAATACTTGCTGCGAAGTAGGAGTGTTTTGGAGCCATCGCAGAACTTCTTAAATCGTGAGTTTTTATTTAAAGTCCCTCCAGTGCTCAATCATGCCGAGGATGAAAGGTCCAAATCGGCACGAGTTACTGGTTGTAATTATTTCAATAAATTATTGACGAGCACATGAATAATTCCTTTTTCAAGAGCTACTCATGAAAATTGTATATTTTATTGTATGTTTTATTATTAGTTCAGGATAGGTTTTCTTGTCTCATCGGTTAAATTCATTTAACTAATAAGTGCACTCTCTTTTTTATTACGTGTTTTGTTCGTGGTTAGTAGTGATGAAATCGAGCATTAATTTACTGGTTTTCGTCCAGAAAAGCATGTAATAAATATCTTACATGCATTGCTTCGTATATAGTTAATCTAATCGTGATTAATTTTTATATATCCATACTTTGATATTTTAAATAAATGAGCAAGAAGACAAATTCATTCGTGACGGATAGACTTTGGCAGTTAAGTGGCGGCTCAAAACCTAGTTCTTTCACTAGAACAGCCAACTTAATGAAAAGAGTTGTCCGAGGTTTTGAAATATATTAATTAAATATATTAAAAAATATTTAAAGTCATTATTTATGAAGTAACTTGTAGAGTCCTTAGTCGCTTAGATAAATTTTTATACAAATGTATTTATGTATTTATGTCTTAATCATATTTTTTAGATCAGGATTTTCAGCTTCTAATATACTAATCTCCCGTTTCTCCCCCCCCCCATTCTTTCTGCGTTCTCATCTATGCGTGTGCCCAGGTGTTACACGTATGGGTGAGAAACAGTTAGCGTGGGTTTAGTTTTAGTTTTTTCCCCTATTGGCGGCTGTTATTGTGCTAATGATTGCACGATGTACTTTACACCTATGTGTGCGTATTAGGTATTGTGTACTGTACATAGTTTCGTGTTATTTTTTATTCATTTAATACACCATTAAATACTCAAAGAACTACTTCTAAATATCACGTGTTTCGTGAAAAATACACGTTTCTATATTCTTTTATTTATATTAAATATTTCTAATTTTTTTACACTCACTACATATGCTTTTTTTAAACTGTCCGCTCACTCGAGGAGCAAAGATGGCGGATGAGAATCACTCATCTCTATAGTGCTCTAAACGCGGTGTACTTGTTTATTTATTTGAATGAATGTAAAAAACTTTAATTTTAAGTAGGTAGGATCCAGGAAAGGCATTAGACTCCTTCTTTCCACTCCGGAGTGGAAATTCCGCCTCCTGGTTTATACAGAATTGTTACAAAATTTGATCATCTCATTCTATTATGCTTGATTTGTTAATTTATTTTGTGACTATTCTGTGATCTTTATTATGTATCATGATTCAAAGGTATTTGCAACCATTTGAAAGATTCATTTCTACTTCGATTTTATCTCGAACGAGATAGAGTCGAATCAAATTCGCAAATTCTTTGATGCATTTGATACTTAGTTTTAAGCATTTCAGGATTAGCACTACGCACCATCGCGATTTCGTCCTACAGCTGGAATTATTTGATATAATTAAACATTACAAAATATTGCAAGAAAATGCATTACATTTATTGCATTTTCTATTTCAATTCGATTTTATTACTCGACGTTAAAAGTGCGAAGTGTTATTAGGTCATCGAGGGAAATCATTATCTGCTTGGACATTCGATTAAATGTTCTCGTGTATGGTCAATGAACTTAGAGTTCATTGATGGTCCACGAGCTAGAAAAGTGAACGCGAAATGTTAATTAATTTTTTAATAATTGAGAATTTGATTCATAACAAAATACGAGTTCATTTGCAATATGAGTATGAAAGATCTTATCTTGTTCGCACGTAGAAAATGTCCAAATGCAGTTTTCATGGAATGAAAAAAGAAAAGGTTTAATGTCGAAGAGGCCCCCACGCAATTGTGGCTGAAGAGGGCAACTACAGGATATTGAGTTATTTTCAAAAGTTCAACAGCAAGTTCGAACCTTTAGAGAATGGCTCTCTAACTATATTTTATATTTTATTATATTTTTCTTTTGCTCGTCATTAATTTATAGTTGTAATTGGAGATGATGAACCATTCCATCTCCTTGGGACACCAAATTTGTATCCATATCGTCAAAAAATGCATATGTGTTTCGTTAATTCGAATCAAAAAATTTAAATTCCCTTATTAATTTTTAAGCCTAATTATCGTTTTTTTAATATTAAAGTAATCTCTCTTTTCTTTTTTTGTCTTTAAGATTTTTAACTGTGATCGTATTTTATTAAATTTGTAATTTTTTCTTTTCTATATAATGCAGTTTAAAAGTATTAGTCAATAATTAATAGATTTGTTTTCTTTTTTTCTGTAACTTAATATGTTTTTTCCCCTTTTTTAAATCTATATTTTATGTAAATGTAAAATCACGCGTTAAAATTTAAAATTATTGCAACATTAATTAGAGATTTGATAAAAATAAATAGAGAATTTAATTGAAAAGTGCATCTACGAATTGGACGATTCATATGTTAGGCTACTTCATATCACTTGATTGTATGATTAATATAGTTTTCTTTTTGTTACAGGTGATCTTCATTGGATTTAACAACAAACCTTTTTAATTCTCCTCCATTTGATATATGTATAAATGCATTTCTGAAGGCACACAAAAACTAATTATAAAATATATATATTTAAAAGTCCATAATAAATATAACATTTTTAATATTTACACAGGTTTACAAATGATTTTAAATATGTTTATTAATAAAATGTTTAATTTATTAATTTATCTGTTTTAGACTTAAGACTTCAATGGATCTACTTGTTTTTTTTATTTTTATAATTTAGTAGGGGAAACTTTCATCGTTGTTCAGTATAGTTTAAAATTTAAAGGTACTTAAAAAATAAAAGTTGGTAAATTATTGAATCATTTGTGTGTGGAGAGTAATTTCATTTTTTATTTAGTTAGGCTACATTTTCTCGGAATAGTCCTAGCAAAGATCAATTTCTTCGTCGTTTCTTTTGATGAGAGTCAAGACTTGTATTAAAAATCATCGAACCAATATTCGGGGTTTTCAATGGCTTAGGAAATTGGAGTTTTAAAGGAGTCGAAGATTTTCAAACGATGAAAACGATCTCCCATAATTCGATAGGGAAGAATAAAGAAGGAACAAAAATGTATTGCGGAATGACAGCAGCTGCAATTTGTCCCAAATCGACCACCACAACCTGAGTTATATTCCTAAAAAAAGAAAATAGGGTCAATGCTTAAAGAAAAATTTCTAACCCATACTATAAAAAAAAAAGAAAGAAAAAAATCACGTTAAATCCTGAAGAAAGTTACTCGCTTGATTACGCGTAATAATTGACACATTTGATTTCGATTTTGGGTCGAAAACCGCGATCGCGTTACATGTAAGGTATTTCTTTTTTTTATATATTACCAGGTAGCTAAAGAAAGGGTCATAGGGTCAGCCATTCATTTTTCGAGCAGGTCATAACCATGATACATACTTTTTTGTTCAACCCTTTTTTTGCCTTAGAGAATTATTTCCAAAAGTGTACGTTACAGCCCTGGGTAAGGGTGGGCCCAAAAATTGTGAGTAGATTATAAAAGTAAGTGACTTTTTCCAGAAACTTTCAAACCGGTCTTTCAATTAAAATTATAAAACTATAAAAAAATTATTAGTTCAAAGTCTATATACTAAAATATAAGCCAATGGATAACCATTACGAATTTGTATTTGTACTTACATTAATTGGATAAAATGATGAAATAATCGTGGCAAAAGTTCATTGGAAGATCTGTAAAATGATTTTTTCGAATGGGTTTTTATGATATCCCAAAGTTTGCAGTAACGTTGAGGAACAATGAGTACCCTGATGATGACAAACGTCCAGTAACTCGATACCAGACCATATGCCCATGGAAAACTACCCTCCATGATATTTTTCTCTTTCTAACGTTACATGAGTCTGTTAGAAGTAGCAACCTTGCAAGAGAAGCAATAACGAAGCGAAACAACATGATCGTGCAACAAAGAGGCCACGACCCGAAAACCCCATAAGTTCGATACAAATGTACAGATATGCAGTACCTCGTAGTTATTGGGTTACCTTGTGGGAGAAGACCCAAATCAAAAAAGGAGGGGGTGAAATGGTAAGGGATGGTGTTAGCTAGATAACAATAATCAAAAATCCAAGAATGTTGTCTCCTCAAAGAAAAACAATTGCATGATTTCTAACTATTTTAAGCTTGTCTAAATATTATTTAAAAAATAAAGGGATTCTTATGGGATAAACGAACGATCGAAGGAGAAGAAGAAGCTAAAAAGTAGAAAGGAAAAAAAATCATTAAAGAAAGGGTTATTGAAAACGAACCTGTCAGACAGTTCGCGTTGCTCGCACAGCTGTGGGTCGATCGCGTTAAATGTGTAATTATCGAATCGTTAAGAGGCTCGTCCTGACAGCAGACGAACAGGCACGCTAATTGATAAATTGCTTTTTGCCTGACCGCTCTCCTCCACCTCTCCTCAAACCCCCAACTTTCCACCCATCTCTCTTTCTGCTCACTGTCAGATAAAATAATATTGAAGTATCTATTATTTCAAAGTCTGCTGAAATAACCTGCCCAACTTCTTTATTTTAACGCTGAGCTATCTTTTCATTTGATTCTACACAAATTATTTGAACAAAATTGTCAAATATTAAAAAATATTTTAGAAAAAAATACAAATTAGACAAATATATTTCTACTTGTACATTTTTATTAATGTGAAGTACTTACACACACAAAGTGAGTTTTCGAAATGCATATAAATGATATAAGAAAGATCGTTGAAGGGCTGAAAATAAAATGGCAGAAGCAACACCGGTCGCGTTAAATAACTCGAATGATCTCTACTATGCGATATATCTTGTATCTTTCTCTTTCTCTTTCTCTTTCTCTTATTTTTTGAAGTATGTGTATACGTACGATGCAGAATCACGGTGCGTTCGAACGACGCGCATAATGGCGGGTCACCGTAACTAAAAGGGCTAATCATGACAAATGCAGCCGTTACTGCTGCCTTCGCTGTTGCCTCCTCCACGAAATCAAACAGAAAGAGAAAGAGAATCACCATGAATTATTCTCCACCTCTTCCTTTCTCTCTTAGAAAATACTCTTAGAACATTCTTCACTAAAAATAATTTCTTTTTCTTTTTGTCTTAACACAAAAAATCCTGTACAAAAACCAAAACCTAATTTTCCATCCCATGAACAATGAACAAAAATCTTTCTAGTATTTGAACATCAAAAAATAATTGTAGATATTTTAAATATGAAATTATAAAAATGACCATGGCATATGATTTAAAAGATTAGTACTGTTAAGAAGGAAGTTTATTCTTTGAGGTTTATTGTATATTGGACAGTTTAGTAAATTTATGCAAATACCACTTTTACTTGATCCTAAGAGATAGAAAATAAGAGAAAAATAAATATATTGAGATGGTAGAGTTTATTGTTTGTATAGTTGGCAAACAGGCCTGCGGTGCATGTTGCTTCAACAATACTCATTCTCTAGACCCCTTATGTTATTTTTCTGGATTATCCGAGTTGCCTGGATAAAATAATTGTTCGATGGAGCACGAGATACCATATTATAGTTTGTGATTTTGTAAATAATAGATTGTTTATTTTAATAGTGCTGGACGTTAGAATGAAAAAGAAAAGAAAAAAAGGAAAAGTGAATCTCAAAGGAATTCGTTAAATTATGATTATTTAATTCATTCGTACGAATCTTATAAAGTTCATATGGGGATCTCAATTGGAAAAAATAAAGAATAAAAAAAGAATAGACAAGAAGAAAAAAATTGATCAGGTAGACCACAAGAGATATTATTTTAGGCTTGAAACATACAAAGAGGCATATTACAGTTTAGTTAAGCTCCTAAGTTTAACTGAGCGAAATGCAAAGGGAGAGCCATCAGGATTAGATGAATATTCTATTACTAGATAAAGAACAACGCTTGTCATGGATCCTTTCGTACTCGAAAAGAACTTCCTTCTTTTTCAATCTTTCCCTTTAAATCGTTATCAAAAACATTCCTTTTTATTTCTTTAAAAAACAATTATTTTATCCTTCAACTTGGCTCGTGAACAATCATTTCCTATAAGAATTTCTTAGTAAAAAAAAAGGAAAAGAAACAAAGTATAATAAAAAATTAATTTGGTGCTTTTAGACAGAATAAAATAGTTTCTAATTCATGAGTAGATTAGCATAGACTGACTGAACTAAATATTTTGATAATATACAAAAAAGTAGAAAAAATGAAGCCAATAAAAAAATATTTCTGGACATATTTTCTACACGTTATTTATAAAAACAAGTAGGAAAGAGAAGAAGCTCGTGGTCCCTTTTGTTAAGAATAGTTCTATCGCTAAATCCCTTTGAGAGTTCTATTGTCTGCCTAGTTTGCCTCTGTTGCTACATTTTTGACTACTATTAAAAGAATCGAAGAGAAGGTAGAGAAGAAAAAAAGTAAAAAAAAAATAAAGAAAAGAACTGTGAAGGGACGAGGGGTGGTATGGGGTGGGATGGAACGTTAGGGTCTTCATTATAGAATTATGTAACTGTAAATTGAGCAAATATAACAACCGTCGTTGCTTATTTTTGGGCCCCACGAAGAAGGTCCTAGGACTCAGGTTTTGCACTTTTTTTTTTGTTATTGTTGTCTTCTGCTTTTTCTTATTCTTCTTCTCCTATTGGCATTGAAGATAAAAAGGGGAGTCGTTCAGCTAGATTCGGTATCATATTACCAAGAGAAGTAAAGTAACTCATATCTAAAAGAGACATCAATCGAAAGAGAGAGAAAGATAAATGGATAGGTTGAAAGAAGGAATGAGAAGGTTTTATGCAACCAACCAATGCATAATCCAAGCTGCTCGGAATAACCTTTGGGAGATTAGAAAGACGAGTAGGTTGTTATTCAATTGTTCAGGTTGGTGCATTTGTTCAAAATGTATTTTATGTATAAGTAAAGCAGATGATTTTGTTGTCAAAAATTTGTATGAACGTTTGAACCATTTGATTTATAATTTAATTGTTTGATTAAATCCAAATTTAAAAACAAAATAAGAAATAATCATCCCCTGCTAGTAGTTGGACGAACAATTTGGGTTGGTTTGTAAAAAAAAGAAAGGTTAGACTTCTTTTCTTGTTCTCACGCGTAATTGATTGTGAAGGAAAGATTTTTGATGATAGTATTTGTGTTGGTAAGTGAAGCATTCGCACTTGAAATTTGCAACGGTCTTAGGTTGCACGAGCCATTCATGGGTAAAAGATTATCCTTCGATGTTGGATTACGCCAGCTGTAGGAGATAGAATGTATCGTAAATAGATGATTATGGTCGTTGTTGTGTTGGTGGTAAACCCGACACCACCTAATTCCGTAGGATCCTCACTCTGAAATCTCGTATTTTCGACGTAAGAATCGACGTAAGATCGACATAACGAGAGAATAAGGAAACGTATTCTGCGATGCTTTATTTGCTTTGTTAAAGAAAAGAAAAGAGAAAAATAGGGAAAGAGAGTGCTAATAGATTGCTTGAAAGAAACGTTAAGAGCCCACCTTCGAAGAGGTTCCTCCTCGAATTACTTTTTTCTTTGAGGCGTACACGCAACACAACAAAAAACGATTATTCGGTTGATTTAACTGATGCAAACGATTGGATCAAAAGTTTATGAAGCATAGAAGTTTAATTAAAGATACAAATGGTCAATGATTGTTTTATTTTATTTCGTTCGATGAACCGTTCAGTGGACATATTCAATTGGACCAATGTTTGCATCGTTAATGTGTGATTTATTTATTGCAAATGAGCTGAAGATTTTTCGACAATGTTGTATGAGTAAAAGAATCGGGGAATGGTTTAATCGCGAGAGAATTTTTGATGGCATTGTACTCCTAACTGAGAATGACATGCGAGATCGTCCCACAGGATGCGTCACGCGATCCTGCAGGACTAATTTACACTAGGGCACGAAATACGGTGTTGGATGATGGCACGACATTGATGGATACAATTGTTGCCCGTATTGTGTTGGTATTGTGACGCGACAACCGAGATGCGTGTCTTATTGTATGCTTGTTTGCGGCTTTGCCCCTGTAAAGAAAAAGACCCATGATGTAGTGGTGTCTGGATGAGATTCCCTCGTATATAAAAATCTTTCATTCTTTCTTTTTTTTTTTTTTGAACCAACCCTCCTGTTCCCATCTTTTTAATAACCAACACATTTTTATAACATCTTCCAATTATTACAACAAAATGAACAAATGTATCGAAAATTCATGAGATAATTAAGTAACACGTACGTGTTTAACATCGGATTAACTTTTAACTATACTATCAAACCTAAATTTAGCTCAATAGTTGAAATAATTCTATTGAAACATTTGGTTATATAAATATAAATATACATATTCAAACATAGGCTTTACTTTGAACATAACACTGAATATATTTACAAACAGTTAAACTAAATAGTTTGAATAATAACCAGTAGTTCTAGTGAGTAATAAAAAAAAAGAAGAAAAAAAGAAAATAAAGTTGTTCCTTTTGATTTCGCATGATAGCTACCATAGGAATAAAGTTGTTCGGTTTGCTGATCCATTCGAGTGAACGATAATAGAGTCATCGTGTACGAGAGAGGCATCCGATTTGACTTTAGGTTCACACAATAGCGTTTCCTACCGCAAAAGAGGGGTAAGGGGAGAGGAGGCGAGGAGGGTCGAGGTAGAAAGAAGGGATGCCGAAAGTGCAATGATGTACGAGGAGACAGAGAATCTCTTCTACTTGAAAAAGGGAAGAAAATGTGGAAGGGAAAGAACCGGCCGTAATAGAAAGAGAAAGAGAAAGAGAGATAGAAAGAGAAAGATATGTGGAATGGAATCGCATAAACTGCACGTCACCCTGTTGTGTGTAAACTCGTGGGGCGCAGATCGCGACAATTGGTGACAACACGTCGACAAAGCGTCGGAACGAGCCAAAACGAGTCTAAAGAGCCGAAAGATCAGAACCAACTGATAGGTTTAAGTCGTTAATGATCCGAACAAATAAAATCATTTTACTTCGTTGAAATATCTTTATATTTTTCTTGGTAACAAATGGAGAATTTTGAAACGAGAAACGAGTCTAAACGTTTTGCAGAATGTCTAAGGATTCTATTTCGTGTTTGAAAATTCTATTACAATTATTCGAGATTTTTTGTAAGTTCATAAAAAAAAAGTAGGAATAAAAATGTGAATGATTTTCCTTAACATTTGTTTGTTCGATTTGACAGTTTTTAGTTGAATCGTTGAATGGATGAGGTATAAATAAAAAGAAATTTGTTTGGGCAAGAGTGATAGTCGTTGACATTACTAAGTGGTATCCCTGAACGTGCCATTAATCACACGAACGGGTCCCTGATTCTCTCAGTCACGCCGCACTCTCTTTCTCTCTTTCTCTCTTTCTCTCTCTGTAGGGAGAAGAAGGAAGAAAGAAGATGGAAAGAGATCGTAGCACGCTCGCGGCTACGAGAAAAGGCGGCCCTTTAGGTGAGTTCCACTATGCCGAACGATAATAGAGCCGTAATCGTAAGCGGATGAGGGCTAATAGCGATTATCTTTGGAAAATAGCACGCGTCTTAAAAAATGTCAAGAAAAAATGCAACACACAATTAAACAATAAACTTGCATATTTCAGAACTTTGAATGAATCAATTATGCACTTTCAAATCGAACAATTCAAATAAAATTAAAGTTCAGTACCTGATCTAAGCATCCATTTGCAATAAAAAAACTGTATTAAGACAAACAAATGTTAGGGAATGTGAGAAAAAAACTAATGAAGAGTGGACACCTAGTAAAAGGGAAAACTTGGTATAAGAAAATGATTGTCAACGTGTGTCGGCGTAGGATCAGAGAAATCGTTCTCCTTCTTTAGTCGATGGTATCACACATTTGTCACATATCAGAATAGGACGACACGTATGTTCGGTATATACCACAAACCACTATAACTCCTGTTGCATATCTCTCCCTCTCTCCTTCTCATCCTTTTATCCACATAAAAAAGAAGAAGAAGAAAAAGAAAAAGAAAATAGAACCCAAGCGAAATAATTCCATGAAAACTCAATCGATCTTCTTCCTGTGTTCCTTTTTAACTTCACCGCCTTGGACGACTTTTGTGGAACATTGTGACTTGTTTACCGCGGCACCTTTTTTCCCTCGCTGATTGATTTCTCAAAAAAGAAACCCACGCTTCTTTCTACCACCAGATAGAATCGTTTGTCGGTAAAACAGATTAATTTTATAACGTAAACGTAGAATCGGTTAGCGAAAGGTTCGAGTCGAGTTGGAAAAACAGAACAAACGTGCGCGATGCAACATAGGGTGAGAAAGAAATAATATTTTACCTTGAACGATTCATCTTCTAACGCGGATCCGTTTCGTATTCCCCCTCTACTTTCCTTCCTTTCTCTTCCCTGGGCTGCCTTCTCCCTTTCTCTTTCTTTCTATCTCACTTTCAATAAGCGTGACAAAGCAAACAAAATTCAACAAATGATTTTTGCACGGAACTGAGATGGAACGCTTGTTACAATACAACCGATCATGCGTAAGGGATGAAGAGGTGGATCATTGATGTGTTTTCCTATCTCTCTCATTCTCATTCTCAACTTTTCCTCCTCTTTCCCCCATATCTATGTATCTGTCAGGATAGATTGGTAGTCGGTTGGTTTCGTTTGTGGTAAACACGTTGTGCCAGGAAAAATGTAATGATGGCCCATCGCACGCCATTGATTTGTGGCTCCATTAGTTCTGGATTCTAAGCTTTGGATTCTAACACCTGGTGTATCGATGAAGAACACGTAAGTTTTTTCAACTAGCAATGATAGGGGAAACGTTTTATTGAACTTCAACGAATACAAATAACTTTATTCCATGTTTTTGTTAGATTTAGCAAACTATCTTGCAAATTAAATATTTCTTACTAACATTTTTTCTGATTTCAAATAAACAAAGTATTTTTTAATAAATACTGGAAATGAAAATTTTGTTAATGATTAAATTAAAAAATATTGAAATAAAGTAAGGAAAGAGACCACCAAGAAAGAACAAATTAAGGACTCGTCGGCATTAAAAAAGGATATCTATAGAAGATGAAAGTACCGACTTTAGGAAAGAGGGCCACCCTCAGTGAATTTATAAGTGATAGAAAGAGAAAGAAAACTGGCTATTAGAGAAAGTTGGAAACCTGTCCGAGAGAGACTAACACCCGGACAAAAACAACACGCGCGATCATTCTCCAGTTAACAAGCTGATAATGAGAAGGACTGGCGTGTATACCAGTTACCGCAGCCAAGAATCTGCTCTTCTTGTTTCCCTCGAGTGGCCCAGACGACGACAGTGGCCCACCCCAACTCTAATGCTGATATTGGATCGTGAGAACACTTGAATTATCTTTGTGCTACTACATTTTCCACTTTTCCAATAAATTTTAGCACACCAATTATTAGACTCATTTGTTGTAGTTTTTAATTAATTATATTGCATTACGTATAACATAAAAATGAAATAAAACGAAAATAGGAAATATTAGTAAACAGGAACCCTAAATAATTATGAAGAAATATTTTTGGTAGGTTTAGACTAAACTAAGTATATATTGGATGGAAAAATTGTTAAGGGGATGTAACGGAGACGGTTTTCTTTGTGGAAATTTTTCCTCTTTTCATAACTAGTAGGAGGTTAAAAAAAAGAGAGAGAGAGAGACTAAAAAAGGGGGAGGATATGGTGGTGGTCTTAGGACTATTTCTCTCTCTCTTTTTTCCTGCAGAACGGTGGAGTCGGCGCCCTTGTAGTTCGATCGTGGGCGGAGCATCATGACCGTCGTGGTGCGCGGCGTCATGTGTAAAGAAGAGATTGTCAATGGACGGTATTGTTGGGACTGTGCGCACCAAACCAAATAACAAATGGCCGTATTCTATCTCTTTCTCTTTCTTTCTTTCTTTCTTTCTTTCTTTCGTTCTTTCAGCTATGCACCAAAAGCCTAGGAGGAAGGAACACCAACACCACACCAGTATACCGGCGGTATCACCCTCCTTCAAACATTTTACCCTCCCAGTTTTCCTTACATCAACAACGTGTTTCTTTTATTCCTGATAAGGCTAATCCGAAGCTTGGAAAAGCCACCGGTTATACTGGTTGCATTAGAAAGTAATATCATTTGTCCTTGTCAATTATTTTTTAAATCTTTCCTTATATTATTATCTAACTTTTCATCGATTTCAACACATTTTTTTTGTACATATTTTGGAATTCGACCCACCTAGAAGAAGTTCCCATTATGGGACATAGGTCTAAAAGAAAGAATACATCAATGTATCGGCATTTGAATAAGTAAATCTTGAAGAAAGCTAAAAAAAAGAATGTCGGTAAATTGAAAAGGAAAAAAGAGAAAGAAAGAAATGCATAAAAATATAATAAATGGGCAAACAAAATGGCTCAAAAATCGATGACCACTCCCATTTCCCTATTCTTGTATATAGTAACCAAGTCACACAATATTTCGTGGACAATAGTCTGGCATGTTTTTCAATATTTAGCCATCATGACTTTTCGTCGACCCTTTCGAATGGAAATCTCCGCGTCGAATCGGAAACTGGATATTTCAATTAAATGGGACTAGACAGCTGTTGACTGCAGACTGTCTACGGCGTCTTAGATGAACAGGTAGACCAAATATGTGACAGGATTTGTAGAAACTTATGATAAAATGTGGCTTCAATTTTTATACAAAAAGATCAAAACTGAAGATAAAATTAAGAAAGAAAAAGAAAATAAGAATTACAAAAAAAGAAAGGACAACAACCTATGTTTAATTAGAAAGGAAGAAAATTCTTGCTATTCCCTTGACGATAAAAATAACGAATACTTAAAAAATACCCCCTATCGTTTCAGGTTTTACAAAATTCATCAATAATCCTCAAAAAGGATAAATTATTTTAACCACAACTGACAACACAAACTTTAATCCTTTTATAAAATATAACCACAAAAGCGAAACTAATATTCAGGTATTATAGGAAATATTCAAAAAAGGAATCATTCCCTAGAGACCAATAAGTTAAGGGGATATTAATATCCTCTGCAATGTACACACACACACATCGGGTTTCGTTTAGAAGGAAAGGCTTAAGAAGACTTTTCTAGAAAAATAACATTTTTATTTTGCTTAGAAATAACATTTTATTTGTAGTTTTAAAATATTCCAATATTGTAGTTGCAAATATTCTTTCTTTTTTTCTGAGGATATCTAGAAAGGGATGATGAAAAAGGGAAGAATTCGTTGTAGATGAAAAAATTAAATTAGCCCTTTGGAAAAGGCAATGATGCATGCAGTAAATAGATTATCGACAAAGAAATCCCCATCGATGAGTGACGAATTCACCTGAATACGGTATAAACCATTGCTCTGGAATCGTTTTAACGATGGTCCAAGGGAACTTTGGGAAAATTGGGGGAGGTTGGTGTGAAGAGAAAAAGATCTCCATAGGGTAGAAGAGGCTTTTTAAGGTTACGGTCACGGACTAAATCGTGAAAATTAGTGGCATCTGGTATCCGTTTTCTTTCTTTCTTTCCATCTTTATCTATCCATCTTTTTTTTCTCCCTAAAACTCAGTTGCCTAGTTCGGGGAAGATGTTTGAAAAACTGGGCGGGCCAGTAGGTTCGTACTTTGAAAATGTGCTCTCGTATTTCTTTTAAAAATTCTTATAAAATAGAAAATACCGTTGGAACTTTGAATTCAATTAATTTCGAGTTTAATAAACTAATTAGAATTACCTGGAATTGATGCATTTTCAGTTAATTTTGCTGTGTTCACATTGCATAACCAAAATTCTTTTTTGAACCCACAGATTTTTTAAAGAAACTTACAAACGTTAAGCCCACCAGGAGACTATTGTGATCTGAACAAGGTTTGATACCTCCTTAGTAGATTCGAAAATATTTGTAAAAAACGTTAGTCAAAGTGACCTCGTATGCGTCAAAGAAAAGGAATCCCAGGTTTTACCTTGAGATCGAACAGTGGATCAAAAAAAATGAGAGGGACAGAAAACTCATAAATCAAAAAATAATATCTTTGTATACACGTGCCATGTTTTTTCAAATTGTTTATTTTCGATAACCATAATTATTATTAGTATATTGTTGCTAACAAGAGGCTTTGTTGAAACTCAAATAAAGTACATTTGAGACGGATGTCTTTTTTGTGGTCTATCATTCTTTCCTACATTCTTATATAAAATTCGAACAAAAATTGCATTCTTATAATAAAGCACCACACGAAGTTTTTCTTTCATTTCAAAAGGAAATATTGACATTGATGTATTTTAAAAGTTAGGTGAAAAGGGTTCTCGAATAAATCGAAAAGTCGTTTCAAAGATATCAAAAAATTTCTTACAAATAATTCGATGTTACTAACGTGACGATGAATAATCGTTGACATAAATTGAAACTATAGTTACACTTAATAAATCAGGAATTTCTAGATAAAACCAAAAAGTTTGTTTAGCTCAGAGGAAACTGTTCTCAGGATTGTTGTTAAAAATTACACGCAGAGAAAAATCTATGAATGGAGACGAATCTAAAAAAAAGAAAGAAAAAAGAAGAGAATCAGGGCGACAATCTTGAGGAGCAGTGATGGTTGAACAAAATGGAAGATGAGATCGAAGAATAAGGCTAGAAAGTAGATTGCAACGGTTAGCAAGAAGGAAAAAGATAGTCAAAGAAATAAGGGAGGAAGGAGGGATAAGGAAGAAAGTGGGAGTGGCCCTTTTACCTCGAAGGATCGAAAAGAGAAAGAAAGAAAGAGAGAGAGAGAGAGTGGTAGTGCAGTGCAGTTCCCGGCGAACGTAAAGCACCCTCGCATCGCGCTCGTGCCAGAGACAATGGCGCCATATTGTGAAAATATTGATTACGATTCGGGCAACAATGGAGACAATGGAACCAGTGCGACTTCTTGCTGCGGTGGCGGTACTTCAGGAAAAGAGTTCCTTGAGTATGCATCTCTCAACCAGACACACACACACTCATATACTTACACTTACACAGTAGGATTTCTCCTTCAACACTGCAGCCGCCATCGTTGATCGTCTCAAATCCGCCTCACTCTCTCTCCCTCTCTCTCTCTCTCTCTCTCTCTTTTACTTTCTTTACAAACCTAACCTGATAGAGTAGTGCTTTTATTCCTTTTCAAAGAGTTATTCTATCACGGTAAGGGAAGAAAAGCGTTGCAAACAATGATACCTACCCCTTACTTTAAATCCACCGCCACCAACGAACACCATCTCTACCGCAGTCGTCGTCGTCGTCGTCGTCGTCGTCGTCGTCGTCGTCGTCGTCGTCGTCGTCGTCGTCGTCGTCGTCGTCGTCGTCGTCGTCGTCGTCGTCGTCGTCGTCGTCGTCGTCGTTGTCGTCACCACCACCTTGTCAAAGTTTTCCTTTGAACTCTTTTTATAGATTTTTTAGTCTTCTTTCTATTTTTTTTCTATTGTGTTTGCTTGTTCTTGCAACTACTAACTATCCAGCTAGCTAGCCATTCTTTTGATATACCTTTTTCTTTAATATTTCAAAGGTACAATTAGGAAAAAATGAATAAATTTAAATGAATTGTACAGATTTATCTTTTTATTCGTAAAAGATCAACCATTATCCAACCCTTCCTCCCCAATAACTCAACAACATATCATTAAATTCGAAGAAGAAAAACTTGTCTCAAGAGATTTGTAGGAGGAGAACGTAGGATCAAAAAAAAAAGAAAAGAAAAAAAAGTAGAAAGAAAGAACAATAGTCTAGCATTTTCGAAACGTGGTAACGAGAAAGAGAGAGGGTCGAATGCTAAAAATCAAAGGGACACGAGGTGAACGAGCAAAGAGAAAGAAAAAGCTAGAGAAAATACGTTCGACGTATTCAGTTTAATATTGAGAAAGAGAGAGTGAGAGAAAAGCAGAGTGGAAGGGAGGATGGATGAAGTCACCTTCTTTTGTGATAAAAAAAAAGAAAAAGAAAGAGAGAGAAAGAGAAAACGAATGCATTTTAAAAGAGTGACCACAAACAAAAAGTTAGCCCTGATTTTTAGCCGCTCGAACGAGTTGCTGCTGCTGTTGGTCGAAACTAAACGAAATGAGACGAGCCTTTTCGAAGTGTAGAATATAAAAAATACATCATACAGACTGGTATTATGTATATACACCCCGTGTTCTATTCTGTTATCCTGTGGTGCACAGGAGGCAGCACCCAACGGTACCGTTGTTGTTTGTTGTTGTGTGTAACTGCGGAATCGCACGGTTTCGTGAGTTTTTGTATTACGATTGAGAGGCATTTCGCGAACTCAAGAGGCGTTTTGTTTTTGGCATTGGGGCGGACAGGAGGCTGGCCATTTTCCTAATGGCTCGTTGATTCGAAAAAAATCGACTAAATCTGATTTCTCTTTTTCTTTTTGTTTTCTTCTTCTTTTTTTCTCTGTGGGGTGAATGAGCGGATAGAGAATTTCGATCATTGCTGACTCTGCTTCGATGAAGCATGATCTAAGTAATGTTACGAAAGAGGGAAAGGGATGGCTAATTCTTTTGTTCAATTTTTGGGTATAACTCGTCATATTCTTATCTTCTTCTCTTATCGATATTTCAATATATTTTTATCTTCAAAAATACTCATTTTGATTTATTTTGTTGTACTTCTTATATATATTTCTTTTGTTAAAAAATTGTTTGTAAGGTGGGGGGGGGGGTATGTGTTTGATTCACGTAGTAGTGGTGGTAGAGAAAGAGGCCGCGTAATTTAAATATTTTTCATCGCTCTAAAAGAGATCGATGAGATAAAACAAGTATGCGCTTCGTGCTCGGCAATAAGCTATGCCTCATACGCCATACTCTTCAAGAATTTCACCTCTAACGCGTTTTTAAAACGATTATCCGCTGAGCTAGCATTTCACCCGAGGGCCTCCAACTTCTTGAAAGACTTCTCGCGAAAGAAAAAGAAAAGACAAAAATCTTAGAAAAAAAATAAAAAGAATCGCCGCGAGTATTCGATTTTTAAAATAGAAAAAAGAAGAGAGAAAAACAACAAATGAATATTGGATTAATGTTGCACAATAATGGCAGATGCAAATGATCGGTTGAATCGTTTATAAATTTGTGTGTGTTTAATTACACGTGCATCTTCTCTTTCATTCTTTGTCTCTTGTCTTTTCTTTTTTTACTATTTTTTTTGTCATTAAAAAAAACAAACGAGGAAGGTACAGAGGGAGAAAAAGGAAGAACGATTACGATAAGTGTGATGACATTTAGTCGGACTAATTGTGCGTAGTAACTCTAATATACAGGGTGGGGCAATATCTCTGTCCAGTTAGAATATTGTCGTTGTTTATAACAATATGAAAAATTTTATATACGCAACTTACACGGCATGATGAGGGGCATTTTTTGGCTTGAACGTTTTTTGCGTGGGTGGAGGCATAGAGGAGATTTCAAGGTCACCTGCATTTTTTTAAATGCATATTATATTTTTTTTTAATAGGATGTGATGGCAAATGTTGAGACGAATTCAACGAGCTATTATTCAAGGTCATGCAAGGTCAAATGTGGTACAAAATAAAGTTTCTTACATTACAGAAGATGTTCGAAGTGGTGACCGTTAATGCCAATGCAAAGTTGTAATCTTCGTATTGCTGCATCGCGTACATGTCTTATCATTTCTAAGCTTATGCTATTACATATTGCAACTATCAATTGGGGACTTTATTGGAAAATGTACCACTAAACGTTCGCCAAATGATGTGGCTACAGCACGACGGATGTCCAGCACATTATGCGCGGAGTGTAAGAGATGCACTGAATGAACTTTACTCAAATAAATGGATAGGACGTGGAGGAGTAGTTTCTTGGCCAACTCGTTCTCCCGATTGAACCCCACTAGATTTTTTTCTATGGGTAGCATTGAAAAATGCGATTTACCAAGAAGCACCTACTACACCAGAAAACATAAAAGAAAGAATAGTTGCAACATGTAATAGCATAAGTTTAGAAATGATAAGACATGTACGCGATGCAGCAATACGAAGATTACAACTTTGCATTGGCATTAACGGTCACCACTTCGAACATTTTCTGTAATGTAAGAAACTTTATTTTGTACCACATTTGACCTTGCATGACCTTGAATAATAGCTCGTTGAATTCGTCTCAACATTTGCCATCACATCCTATTAAAAAAAAATATAATATGCATTTAAAAAAATGCAGGTGACCTTGAAATCTCCTCTATGCCTCCACCCACGCAAAAAACGTTCAAGCCAAAAAATGCCCCTCATCATGCCGTGTAAGTTGCATATATAAAATTTTTCATATTGTTATAAACAACGATAATATTCTAACTGGACAGAGATATTGCCGCACCCTGTATATAATATATATATATATATATATATGTACGCGTTTGTATCTATGTATAAATGATAGGAGGGTTAAAAGTGCGACACATGTGACTTCCTTTTAACACGCAACACATCGACTTATTAGTAATCTACACGTTATAACATATGTTTTGTCTTCCATATTCTGATCTAATACAAATTTACTTAACACATTGTATATATTTACATGAATATATGTATACATAACATATATGTATATTTGCATTTTCTATTTTTATTACTGTAAAAGAAGCGAATAAAAAAGAATATTCATATCAGTAGAATGCATATTACAAGAGAATCATATAATGAAGATAAATCATGCAAAGAAAAAAAAAGAAGATTTAAAGTTGTAAAAACGATTGAGATGATTCTTTCAATCCATAATTCAAGCTGACGTACGTATTCTTTATCTTATCAAATTTTCTCCAATATAAATAATATATATATATATATATATATATATATATATATATATATATATATACTTACACATATAAACATATATTATATCAATGTTTTAAATTCTTCAGTGCATAGTTGAATTTTGTTAAGAACGAACAGAAAATGTTATATTAAAACAAGAGTGGCAAATTAATATCAAATATATTTTTTTTTAGAACACACACACGCGCGCATAAATATAAATTCTTTTATTTCGAGTCATGAGTATCGGCGACGTATGGTTGAGAGACACCGTGATGTCATACGGAAAAATAATTGTAACATTAATCATATTAATTTATATAATCTTTAGAAAATGGCCAAAATTATGTGCAATTGTTTACAAGGCGCATCTCCTTGGATTCGAGATGGAGCTCGCGGAAATTGCATTCCCTTACAAAAAGGAATTGTTTAAAATACTTGAAACTATTGTTTCCAATGATGAATCACTTCGATCTAAAGGATGCATTCGCGTACTCGAAATTGGAGTTAAAACTGGTGCATAATTAAAAATTATAATTTATTTCAGTTTTACATACTTTAATACCCTCGTAGTTACTAACCACAATCATAACTATTTTACATTTATTTAACTGTTAATACATGTTGATAATAATAATAATATATATATATATATATATATATATATATATATATATATATTATTAATGAAATATTAATGAAATAAAAATTAATAATAGCAGGTATATGTGTAAGGAAAGTGAATCATTTTAATTGAAATACTTAAATGCGGTTTAAAAAGTAGTAATAATCTATTATAAAATAGTTTCCATAAAATCATTAAACACAACATCACAAAAATTAAAATGATCCACCGTGTATAGCACGTAATCAAATATACTGTATAATTATATTCGAAAAATTGAATAAAAATAAAACTCTTTAAAAAGTGCTAATAAATTTTATTTAAAAAATAAATTGAACGAAATAAACAGAAGCAATTGAAGAAAACAATAAAACGTAAATGAATGACATATTATTTATTTCAATACGCTGAATAATTGTTTATAAAATAATTAATGTTTGCAGGTGATAATATTCAATTTTATCCAGACAATACTCATTTTATCGGTGTTGATTGGAACACAAAGTTGGCAGAGTACCTTAACGATGACAATCATTCCTGGCAATTCGGACATATATTCGTCGAATGTTTAATTATCGGGGATGGCAGTAATTTAAAACTCATTCCTGATAATCACGTAGACGTTGTAGTATCGACTAGATCACTTTGTTCGATTAAATTACCACTAAATGCTTTAGATGAAATTAAACGGATCCTCGGGCCGGTAAGAACAAAAGTTATTTACGTTCCACAATCAACCAAATGAAAGAAAAATTAATGGAATAATCAAATAAACTCATAATTTAAAAAACAAACATAAATTCAAATCATCTTTGACAAAAACAAAAAAGAAAAATCGAATTTCCAATTCATCAAATTGGATTTAATCAATCTCATGAAATAATAATATTTTTTATTAGGGTGGAAGATATGTCTTTATGGAACACGTTCCAGAAACAAAAGATTATTTTTTACGCTGGATACAAATAATATTAACGCGATCAGGGTTGTGGCCGTCGTTATTCGGAAATTGTCATTTGGATTTTGATTTTATAAAAGAAATTAATGACGCTGGTTTCAAACGAGTTACATCAACGTTGATCATGCTAGACGGTCCTGTTTCTCAAACTTTACATTTAATGCTCACCGGTCAACATGTGCTAGGTGTAGCAATGCAATAAATAAAAATGTTCTATTTGTTTCTTTTTTCTTTACATATATATAACATATATAAGCAAGTAAATTATTTCTTTCTCATTTATTTTCCAAGATTACTTATTTCGATTACGCTTTGTAGGAACTATGTATTTAAAATTATATAATACCTTAATGTATTTATTATCTTTATATTTTTAATGTAAAGTTAAAAGAACAATTGTTTGTTCGTATATTTATTTTCTTTATTTTTTTTATTAGAAAATGAGTCATTAATAATATAATTACATATATAACAATATTATTAAACATATTAATGTAAGAAATTATTTTTATTCGCTCCTACTTGAATCTGATTCCGTTTCATAAACTTGAGTACAGAAAATTTTCTTCCGAGATTTATTCTTTTTATTAACAATTGATCTTTTCTTATTTTCCTTCTTGAAACTTGAAGTTTTTTCTCGCTACTCTTTTTAACGTTGTATTACATTGTTTATTGCCAGAAGAACATGTCATATTAACTTCAATTTCATTCATTCTGGCATTACTTAACAATGTATTTACATTATGTATAATAGAGAGATTCTTATTAGAATGAGATCTAGTTTGTACAGAAGAATTCTTATCGGTATAGTTAGATAACATGAGTTGATTAATCGATTTCACCATATCATTATTATCGTTAAGTAATTTCGTATTTTTTCTTTCGCGCTGCTTTTTATTATTTTTGTAAAAATGTAAAATGCATTCCATAAATGGTTGACTCGTATTCAATTCTGAATCTGAATTTGACTCTGAATTTGAATCTGAATCGTAATGATGGGTAGAATCATTATTAGTAGTGTAAAAAATTGGTAATCTTTTTGTTCTTGTAGATCTTATTTTTTGACCAAGGGAGGACTCATTTCTCATCGAGTTTGAACTATCTACAGATAGATTATTATTTTCTCCTAAATTATCTCTAGATTTTTTCTTTTTTATTTGAACTTTATCATTCTTACTTGAATCTTGATATCTTTTATTATTACTTTTATGCAAACTTTTAACATTATTCTTCGGTAACAATCGTTTCAACTTTACAATCGGTCTAATTGACAATTTACTATCTGAACTTATCAATTTATTCAACTTTTCCTTGCTGGAAAGCGTATGATCCTTTTTCAAACTTTTTAGATCTCTTGAGTTTTTAAACATCACAATTGGTGATGTATTATTTGAAATATTGTTTGATATTGTCGTACGTTCTTCTTTTTGCAACTGAGAATAGTAGCTACGTAATTTTCTCGATATATGTTTTCTTCTTTTATTGATAGATCTAATTGATGTTTTTATTTTTATATCATTTGAATTGTTTTCTCTACTCTGTATGTTCAATCGTTTGATAGCTACCACAGGTTTCAAGCATTTCACTTTTTCGTCATTTATATTTTTATTTAAATCTTTATCCAATTCTTTATCTAAATCTGTATCTAAATTTGTACCTAAACAATTATTTGAAGTTTTATCTGTAACTTTATTTAATTGATTTTGTTCTAAATCTTTATCCAATTGATTTTCTTCTGTAACTTCATTCGATTGATTTTGTTTTTCATTTCTATCAGATTGATTCTGTTCTAAATCTTTATCCGATTTATTATTTACGTTATCAGGATTTGATGAATGAACAGGACATAAAATAACAGTTGAACAATCACTTTCATTAAAATTGTCAGATACCGATACATTATTATTATTATAAAGGATAGTACTAGCTCCGCTATCAATCGAATCCTTACTAACAATTGTACAATTTAATATTGAATTGGTGGTATTAAGACATGTTTCAAGATTGCTGTCGTTACACATATCCTCATCATTAATCTTGTTGCTTTCCATTAATTTTTCTTTCGGGGTTTGTAACGTTTTCTTCTTTGTGTAACATTGGATAACCTCCTCCGGCAAACGTTCCAAAATAACACAAGGATTAAGCTCACTCTGTAATATTTGCTGAGAATCCTTACTGATATCGTCAGTAGTAGAGTCAGTAGATGTTTCCTTGCTAAATGCTTTCTTCGTTTCAGATTTTCTTTTTTTAGGACATCGTTTTATATTATTAACGTCCTTAATATAGTCCAAAGTTGGGAAACGTTTTATTTGTTCTACCAAAGCTTTACATGATAATTGCATTCTTTCACTTGGCATTGAATATTGAAAGATCGTTAAATTATCTACAAAATCTATAAAATCCGTTTCTTTTTTTGTGTTACAAGTCTCTTCTTCTAGATTGTTAGTTGTCTTATTGTCTAGAGATTTTTTAATAAAATCATTTTTAGCAAAACTCCTTTTTTTCCTTTTCTGTGATGACTTTTTCGACGACTTTTCCGGTGGTGGACTGCTTCTAAAAGCAGGATGTAAATTCTTCTTCGCATCAAGAATATTCGTATTCTTAAATTGTGTCACTACAATATCCATAGGAGAATCTCTGCCAGTGTATAATTTCTTGTGTTTAGAAGGTCTTAAACTGAAGGAATTTTCCATATTTATTGTTTCATTTAATATGGTATCATTTTCAATGTTATTATCATTTTCCTTAGTTTTATTTTGAGTATGCTTTGTATTAGAGTCGCATGCATTTGACATAGATACATTTTGTGTCTCATCTTTTTCTAATGATGTATTTTGATGCAAAGTATTTTTGGATAAAATTTTATTAGGAGATTTGTTATTTACAACGGTAGCCATAGATTCATTTTTCTTTTTAGTCTTACTATTAGATAAAATATATGCAGTAGTGTCTACTGAACTGCAGTTAAAACTATTATTGTCGTATAACTTTATAGTGTCAGATCCGTCCATATCAACAAGTCCTTGTTTATATACAGTATCAGTAACTTGATTGCAGGTATTATAATAAGATTGTTTCTCATTTAATGAATCTGTATCAACAACTTCAGCATTATTCGAAATTGTTTGAAATGGTAAATAGCCCGTATTTACCCATGACTGTATATGCTTTTTTGTTAAGTACGACGGTTTTGTATAAATTTTTAATTTTAATTTCTTTTCAACTATAGATGATTGTTTGTCTTTCCTTTTTCCGTTGATTATCTGAAATAAGCATAAATAATAATAAATTATAAATATTATTATTCCTTAAAACAATGTGTCTTGGAAAATAAATTTATACTTTTTTAAGAGCTTTATCAAGAGACGATTCGGAGTACTTTTGGGAACTTGAAATTCTATCCGATGTTAAATAATAAGATCCATCCACATTCTTTTCCTCATCGAGCCTATAAAAATATATTCATTTAGATCCAATTATGATAATAATAATAGCACAGTTTTTTCCACTCAAACACTAGAGAAGGAACTTTTATACTTGAATGTTAAACTACACACAGTAAACTGACTAATAATAAAGAACAAATCAGATATGCAAAGAACAAACGCTACAAACAAAAATAAAAAGAAAAAACAAATTACAAATTACACCTCACTAGTAATAAAAACAATGTCGAACAAAATTGGATAATAAAATAGGAATAGGACCAGAGTCAGGATCCACTAATAAAATAGGAAAACCCATTGTTACTTGGTCAAAAAAGTCGTATAAATAAAATAAAGCCGGGTAAACAGAGTCAATGAACAAAATAGTAATAATAATAATTAAATAAAAAAAAAAACTTTAATTATACTTTTCAGTATTATTGTATAAAGAGGATACTTCATGGTCACTATAATATTTAGTTTTATTAATTTCTGCCATTTTTATAATAAAACGAAAACACTACTGACAAGCTACACTCTACACTCACTCATTTTTGAAAATTTTGTTCACTAATTAATGAAAAAATATAAACATGCCCGTTATAAGACAACAACTCTGAATATATCTACAAATACTGTAGTTTCGCCAACTGTATAAGATTAAACCCAAAAATATTTTTCAAATACAGCTAAAATCATTATAATAACTTAATGCACATTGTAATTAATCATAAATAATTATATTTAAATAAATGAAATAAGTCTTCTTACATGTAATTGTATTTTAATAATTTATTAGTTTTTATTTTGAAATTATGGCGGGAAATGAAAATTAATATGAAAGATGGCCAACAGTGTGTGGCGTCGCGCACCAGCGCAGTGCCGACACCTCTCGGCCAACAGCGCGCAGCTGTAGCAGCGCGCGCAGGAAAAGTGCTGACACCTCTCGGCCGCCAGCACTAACATACGCAAGCACCTCGTGATGCGGTTCCGCAGGGGCATCTGATTGGCCTGACCACGCCTTTGATTGGTCAGAGCGGAAGAGTGACCACTGCGACCGTTGTGATGTGGATCACTTCTACTTCGTCCGTCGTACCGGCTGGTCGCACTCTTCTCATCGCGCTCTTGTATTTTCTGTGCATCATCTGTACGTAAGCACGTGGCACACCACGCCGAGAAATAAAATATCGTCCCAAGGGATCGAAAACAAAATCGGAAGTTTCTTTCCTCCGCACGGAGTCTCATTGGCCCAATCCTTTCTCCGCGGCCCGTTCTCGCGTTAGTGAGAACGTACCTTAACGCGTCTAATAACCTAGGGAAAGAAATTCCCAAAAGTGACGCTGCACCAATAAAATACATAAATTAAAGCAACACAAGTAAGTATTTCTATATATATATAGCTTTATTTAATGTTGTATCAACCATCGGGGATTATTAGCGATAAGGTAAATATTATATTTTATTTCTCTGTTTTAAATAATACATAGGTTAATTTATACAGAATAAAAATTAATGAAATTTAATACTTTTAAATTAACATATATATAAATGTTTGATGTAGTAATGAAGTTAGCTGTTTGAATAATATTCGTATCAATTTTATGTTGGTAATGAATAATAATACGAAATTAAGAATCAAGAAACATAATTAATAATTAATAATAAATATATATGTGTGTGTGAAATAAGAAAAAAATAACTATAAAAATAAAAATATATGTTATATAATAGGAGATTGCGCAATAAAAGTTAATCATTAAGCCGGGTTCATTTCCTAAAAGTCAAGTGTTTTCGTAAGATATTATTTTTTACGTAATAGATTAAAGTCTTAATCTATTAAGTGATATTGAAAAAACGGTATTCACCTTTTTAAATATGAATCTATTTGTTGCAGTCAAATCTAATCGTGCTGTAACTGTACGAGGAATATCATCTTTAGGTTCTTTTATTCGCAGTTTTCATTTATCACCCAAAACCATGGTTATTCCTGTAAGTTATCTTTTAATTTTATTTAATAATTTAAATTTATTAAAATAAATATATAATTTATATTTCATTTGATTTTGTTCAGTAGTTTTGGAATTTAACACAGTTTTTAGGTTATTATTATTATTATTATTATTATTATTATTATTATTATTATTATTATTATTATTACTATAATATTATTAAATATTGTAATTAATGTAAATTACTTTGAATCAACTTGGAATTGTTTTTCTTTTTTAATGTGGAATATTTATTGATTCATTTTTAAATAATTAATTATAGCCAAGTCATCATCAAGCATTTTTTAAGAATTAATTTGTTTCTTCAAATATAAGCTATGTCATTATATTATTGTATTAATTATCATTGAAAATATGTAGGTTGGTAGTAAATTACCATCGGTGGATCTTTCCGAAGGTGTGCCACATAATAAAGTTAATCTAGCTAAATTAAGCTTAGGAAAGAAAATTATTATTTTTGGTGTACCTGGTGCTTTCACTCCTGGTTGTTCAAAGGTTAGAAATATTTGATTTCTATTTGTAAACATATTTTTCACATTGTATACATTTGATTAATCTTTACTTATTTATTTAGACTCATTTACCTGGTTACCTTAAAAAACTTGAGGAATTTAAAAGTAAAGGAATCAGTGATATTTGTTGTGTAAGTGTTAATGATACTTTCGTCATGAATGCTTGGGGTGAAGATCAGGGCTCAATAGGAAAGGTAATAAATAATAACTATAATAAATGACTATATTTTGAAAATCTTTTCTCATATGTTTTATGCATTCATTTATATATGTTTTTAAAATACAATTTATTTTGTTTTTCATTTTAAGATAAGAATGCTAGCAGATATAGATGGTTCATTCACAGATGCTTTGGATTTGTCAGTAGATATAGAAGTTTTAGGTGGTAAACGAAGCAAACGTTATTCCATGATTGTCGAAAATGGAATTGTAAAAGAAGTCAACGTAGAACCGGATAACACTGGACTTTCCTGCTCGTTAGCTGAACACATTAAACTATAAAAAATATGAGAAAATGATCTCATATTCTATTATAATTATTATTACTATAACTTTCTTCAATTACTACTTTTCTTATTATAAATTTAGTTTGAATACACGTAATCACATTTGTATTTTATTTTATTACATAAACAATAAATAATATGAAAAAAAGATTAATTAAAGTTCTAAGAACTAGTTAGTCAATGAATAAACAAATAAAATATATAATTATTATTATTAATTATATAGTACAATTAACAATTACATTGTTCTACATAATATAATATGTGGTAGAAATAAACAGCTTTATATCAAAATCAATGTAATTATTATTATGTAGTAAATATCTCTATAATTATATATCTATATAATTTGTAATTAATTGTAATTGTATGATGTGTTGTATATGTGTATCATATATTTATTTTGTATATCAAAAAAACTGTTAGCCATTATAGATACATATCAACGATTCACGTAAGGTTGGCAGCACTTATTGAGGTTAGTTGAACAATGTTTGTTTCGGACAGAGATTTTCTGGCGCCAATTGAATTCTTTTAATAATACATGTAATTTATAATAATTTTTAAAATGCCAGCGTTTTTGAAACATATCGAAGTAGAAAACTTTAAATCATACAAAGGAAAACTTATTATCGGTCCATTAAAATCGTTTACCGCGGTTGTTGGACCAAATGGATCTGGTAGGTTATAATTTTGTATATCAACATTTTTCTAATGTACGATAATAAACAATCTCTATGATGATTTATTATATTTTTTATCGATATAGGTAAATCCAATTTCATGGATGCCATCAGTTTTGTTATGGGAGAAAAGACTAGTAGTTTACGTGTCAAAAGATTCAGTGAACTAATTCATGGTGCTTCAATTGGCATGCCAGTGGCACGAAGGTATTATTTCTTTCAATAATTCATAATAACATTTATTTTATATATATTTTCAATGTTATCATTATTTTTATCATTATGCATTAGTGCATCGGTAACAGCAGTGTTCGAATTAGAAGATGGCAACGAAAAGAGTTTCATGCGTTCTGTCCAAGGATCTTCTTCAGAACATAGAATTAATAACAATGTAAGATTTCTATAAATATATAATTCAGTATATAATAAAACAATGTTTTTATTAATTATATTTTTTTTTCTGTAATAGGTTGTTACGAGTCAAGTTTATCTCAATGAATTGGAACAATTAGGGATTAATGTAAAAGCTAAAAACTTTTTAGTTTTTCAAGGTGCAGTCGAATCAATTGCTATGAAAAATCCAAAGGAAAGGACTGCACTGTTTGAAGAAATTAGTAATTCTGGAGCTTTAAAAGCAGAATACGAGAGGCATGTTTATTTCAATCTTTATTTATTATATTTCAAATTTGTTTCTGCTCGTATTATAATTAGAAAAGTTTATACAATTTAGATTGCGAACAGAAATGTTGAAAGCTGAAGAAGAAACACAATTTTCATATCAGAAGAAGAAAGGCATTGCAGCTGAAAGAAAAGAAGCTAAATTAGAGAAAGAAGAAGCAGAAAAATATCAACGTCTTAAAGAAGAATACGTAAGTTGTTTTGACAATTTTATTTGTTAAATATTATTGATTGTTTATAATGATCTTGATTGAACGTATAATTTTAGATAGAAAAGCAAGTAGAGTTACAGTTATTTCGTCTTTTTCATAATGAAAAAAGTATTGAAAATTTGGAAGTAGCACAGAAGAAGAAACAACACGAGATAGAAAAGATAGAAAAGAAGAAAGAGAAAGCGGAGGAACTTTTGAAAGAAAGGAAAAAGGAAGCTGGCAAATTAGGTCGTGATCTTGCCAAAATAGAACAAGATATTAGAGAAGTGGAAGTAGAAATCACTAAAAAAAGACCTACGTTTATAAAAGCAAAAGAACGCGTAGCACATATGCAAAAGAAAGTGGAATCAGCAAAGAAATCTTTGGCTCAGGCACGTATTGCAGATGAAGCTCATAAAAAGGACATTAATGAACTTCAGGAAGAATTGCGACAAGTCGAAGAAGCCAAAGCTGCTTACGAAGCTAGTATAGCTGGACAGTCGCAGTTGCAGGGAAGAGATGTTCAGCTTGAAGATGAGCAGGTATTTAAAGAAATTCATAATAAAATGAGCAAATAATAATTTCATTAAACGTTAAACATGGCGTGTAAATGTGGTCAAACTACACTCTTTATTTTATAATTTTAGGTTCGTGAATACAATCGTTTGAAAGAAGAAGCAGGCAAACAGTCGGCAAGATATCTGCAGGTTCTTGATTCCATTAATCGAGAACAGAAATCTGATCAAGATAGACTTGACAATGAAGGTAGAAAGAAAACTGAAATAGAAAATAAGCACAAGCAAAAAGGTCATATGCGCGATGAAGCTTTGAAAAGAGTAGAGAAACTAGAAGAACATATTAGAACGTCTGAAGCTGCGTTGGAGGATCAAAAAAAACTTAGAGCAGATCTGCAATCGGATGTTGGTACATCTAAGGATAAAATACAAAATTTGCAAAGAGAATTAGAGAGTATATCCGAACAACTGGGAGATGCTAAAGTAGACAAACATGAAGTATCAAGAACTAAGAAGAAGACAGAAATTGTAGAAAACTTTAAACGTTTGTTCCCTGGAGTGGTACGAAAAAACATTTTTCATTTTCTTTTACTCCTATTAATAATATATTCAATGAAAGCATTTTTCTAATCTTTGCAGTATGATCGCATGTATAATATGTGTGAGCCAATCCACAAACGTTACAACGTTGCTATTACGAAGGTACTTGGTAAATACATGGAAGCTATTGTTGTAGATACTGAAAAAACTGCTAGACAATGTATTCAGTATCTCAAAGAACAATATTTGGAACCAGAAACGTTTTTACCCCTCGATTACATTCAAGCTAAACCTTTGAAAGAAAGACTTCGGTAATACATTTTTGATTAAATTAATGATTAATTGATTACATACAATTATTTAATATTAAATATTTGAATACTTTCAGTAATGTTCAGGAACCAAAAAATGTGAAATTGTTGTATGACGTATTACATTTTTCACCTAAGGATATCGACAGAGCTGTATTATTTGCTACTAATAATGCTCTTGTTTGCGAGACTCCTGAAGATGCTAATAAGGTCGCTTATGAAATGGACAAAAAAGCTAGATACGATGTAAGTGTTGAAATAATTTTATTTAAATATATTTTTATGGTTTTATGTAATAATAAAAATGTATATTTTCATTTATTTGCAGTGTGTAGCATTGGATGGAACATTTTATCAAAAAGCTGGCATCATTTCTGGTGGTAGTTTGGATTTAGCTAAGAAAGCAAAGAGATGGGATGAGAAACAAATGTCACAATTAAAGGCGCAGAAGGTATTATTTGTTATATTTAGATTTAATATAACTAGATCATAAACATTAATTTGATTACAGGAAAAATTGACGGAAGAACTCAGGGAATCGTTAAAGAAGTCTCGTAAGGAATCTGAATTAAATACAGTCGAATCCCAAATACGTGGACTTGAAACTCGTTTGAAATACAACAAGAGCGATTTAACAGCAACTGTAAGCATTGAATTTATTTAGTTTCATTAAATATTTGTAGAAAATAATTATAAATAAGACTTTGTTTTATAGAAAAAACAAATTGCTGAACACGAATCTGAATTGGAAACTTTGCAAAGCGAATTAAATATGTTTGGTGTGAGTATAGATTAAAATTGATCATTTCATTATTTTTATATTAGAATAAATATTACTATACGGAAATATTTGATTAAATGCAGCCTACAATAGCTGCTATTGAAAAGACTATGGCTGAGAGGGATCAAGAAATCCAAAATATTAAAGAAAAAATGAACAATGTTGAGGACGACGTATTTGCAACTTTCTGTGAACAAATTGGTGTTTCTAACATACGTCAATACGAAGAAAGAGAATTAAGGTATTTATATGAATATTAAATTAAATAAATAATATTTAACATATCTAACATACATAATGAAATAATTATCATATTTTATTTATAACAGATCGCAACAGGAAAGAGCAAAGAAACGTATGGAATTTGAAAATCAATGTAATCGTATATACAATCAATTAGATTTCGAGAAACAACGCGATACAGAGAGTAAGCATTTTTTGTACAATAATAATATTCTTAATCTCATTTATATAATAATTATAATATGTTGGATTAATACAGGTAATGTTTTGAGATGGGAACGTGCTGTTCAGGATGCTGAAGATAAATTAGAATCAGCTAGGCAAACGGAATCCAATCAAAAAGCTGAAATAGATCACGATGAAACACAAATGGAACAACTTAGGTCAGCGCGTAGTGCTAAGAAAATGGAAGTCGACCAAAAAGATGATGAAATTGGTAAAGCTAGACGCGAAGTTGGAACTATTGCAAAGGACATTCAATCGGCGCAAAAACAATTAAATTCTATTGAAGCAAAAATAGAACAAAAGAAGGCAGAACGTCATGCTATCTTAATGCAGTGCAAGGTAATCATAATTTTAAGAATTGTATTGATTTCTGATCGATTTTAAATGTACTTATTGATCTGATTAAGATGGAAGATATTGCAATTCCAATGCTTCATGGTAATATGGAAGATATTGCTGGAGAAAATAGTACAGCTAATATCAGTGAAACGGCTATTGATTCATCCATGAGTACACAACAACAGTATGAACGTGAAAGACGAATCACTATCGACTATGCACTTTTACCAGAAACTTTGAAAGATATCGAAGAAGAAGATACAAAGAAAACTACAGATAAATTAACAAGGACAATCAACGATCTGCAAAATACTATTCAAAGGATACAAGCACCAAATATGAAGGTAAAATATAATGAAAGGTATAACATAACAGAAGTATTGATATAATTGATAAAATAACATGAATATTTTTAGGCTATACAAAAGTTGTATCTTGCTAAAGAGAAGTTACAAGAAACTAACGAGGAATTTGAACAGTCGCGTAAGAAAGCAAAGAAAGCAAAAACACAGTTCGAAAAAGTGAAAAAAGAACGACACGATAGATTTATGGCATGTTTCGAACACGTTGCTAACGAAATTGATCCTATTTATAAGGTTTGATTAACATTTATGATTGATAATCAAATTGTTCAATTGATAAAATCATTTACATCATTACTTCAAATTGATTATTACAGAGTTTAGCAAAAAATCAATCTGCTCAAGCGTTCCTTGGACCAGAAAATCCAGAAGAACCATATCTCGATGGAATTAATTACAATTGTGTGGCACCTGGCAAAAGATTTCAACCGATGTCCAATCTTTCAGGAGGAGAAAAAACTGTGGCTGCTTTAGCTTTGTTATTTGCGATTCATAGGTAAACCTACTTAACGAATTGTATTATACGTGTAAGAGAATGCGTTATTATTATTATTATTATTTATTTTAGTTTTCAACCAGCACCGTTTTTCGTTTTGGATGAAATTGATGCAGCATTGGACAACACTAATATTGGAAAAGTAGCGAGTTATATTAGAGACAAAACGAGTTCACTTCAAACTATTGTTATATCGTTGAAAGAAGAATTTTATTCGCATGCAGATGCACTTATTGGTATTTGTCCAGATGTAAGGTTTTTATTATTACAATTTTACGCGAATCAAATTACGGACAATATGTATTTATTTATTTAAATTTATCTACTATCACATATTTTAGTTGAATATTTTTTATTTCAGGTTGGTGAATGTTTGGAAAGTAAAGTTTTAACACTCGATCTAACAACACTTCCGACACATATTAATTAATCTTCAAGATTTTATTATTATTATTATTATTATTATTATTATTATTATTATTATTATTAAGATTTGACTTTATATATATATATATATATGTAAGTTTGGGAAATTGTCTTATATATATATATGTTTTCTTCTTTTTTCTTCGTTCGTTCTTCTTCATGTTACGATTTTATTTAATATAACAATATTTTATATAAGATAAGGGAGGGGGAGACGTATATAATATGAATACGATTAAAATTTATAGATTAGGAACATCACCAAGATCTTTTGAAACAAATAAAATTTTCTATGAAGCAAAAGAAAATAATTCATAATGAAGATTTAATCTCATTTTGATCGAGTAACTGCTTTATAATATATATATAAAAATATATGAGAATAATAGAAAGAAAAATATCTTCTGATAGTTATATTTTTTTACTATTTTATTATGCTGCCGATGATATGTTACGTGCAAGGCAATAATTTACAAAACTTGGAAATATAAAATTAAGGTGATGGACTTGTGCATAAAAACAGAAAGAAATAAAAAATAAATATCAAGGTAAAAATGTTACAATTTTATTCTATTATATCTTTACGTTGAAAAAGTAACATATTTTTTTTTATAAATACCTGTTGTATCTATACGATCATTTATTTTTGTTGGATTATTTTCAATGTTTGTTATATTTCATTAATTTTTTTCATTAAATAATTAAACGTTTATTTTTCTTTCTATTTGATTCAACATTGAAGTATAAATAATAAACGACATTATTTGGTTAAAATTGATATAATTGTAATGTGTTAATTAAATTAATGAAACTTATAAAAAAGAAAGAAAAAGTTCTCATATGAAATTTCGTAATGAAACTTCATATGATGTGTATGTGTAAATGAACATTTTTTCAATGAATAAATTAATTATATTAACAAAAAGAATAAAAATAAATATGAATGTATCTATTTTTTAGTAATATTGATAGATTAAATGAGAATACTGTATTATAAACACTTTAGATCTAATTACTATAGCAAGGGAAGTGTGATAGTAAGAAAATGAAATAGATAAGACCCTATGATCATTTTTAGATCTGTGCATCCCATCAGGAAACATCTGATGCAGTCATTTTGCAAGCAATTTCCTAATGCACTGCACTTGTAAGATGACACCAATATTAGCAAAAACGATGAAGTATTATAACTAAGTGTATTTTGTGTTATCCCAAATATAAAAACAAACTAAAAAAGTACAGTAAAGTTTAATAAGACACAAATAACAAATTGGACTAATTGATTGAATAATTGTATGAAAATAAAAAAAATATGTTAAGATGATAGTAATTCATAGAAAAGTAATAGAGAAGAAAATATAAGAGACTATGATTGTCTTTAATAAGCTGTTGCGTTTATTAGAAAATACGAGATGACAACTCTGATTTATTTATGCGTTTATAAGAAAAAGGAAAAAAAGATCAATGGTAACACATAGCAGAAGCCAATGCAGTTAATTACGGTTATCGCCTAGTTGTATATAAAGTAAGATACACATGCACTTCTAGGATGGAATGCGGCCAAAATGATGATTGTTATTTAATAAAGTTATTAAGTGGAAATGGCACACTCACCCTTTTATATCGAAGAGTATTGTATAGCAGAGTATACTCTCTCACTGACTAATCAAAATGAGAAAGAACTTGCTAGACCTACAAAACTAGGTCATATCTGACTTACTTAGAATTTAAGATCTGGATTGGAACCTGCATTTAAATACCAAGGACGCATGAAGTCATCTAGTCAACAAATATAAAGTACATTTCCCCTCGAACATTCGAATGAAATTCTTCATTAAAATTCAATTGTTAATTTAAATATTGTGAGAGAGATTTGAAATCAATATTTGTACAATTGTTCTACCCTTCTATATATATATAGGTATCTTTTAATTTAAAATTATAAATTCCATCCCTTATTTTGAGATACATCATTTTAAAGATAACAAAAACCTTTTTCAAACGATATCAAAAAATTGAATAAACATTGGTTTGCAACTTGTTCTATTAAATAAATCAAATTTCAAATTTGTTTAAGATAATCAAATTGAAAGCTGTACTCTCTCTAACTGTAATTAAACGTCATGGTTCATGTATAGTGAATATAAAATTGTAAGAGAAGGAAGAGAAGTATATACTTTGTATATACAAATTAAAGAGAGTTCAAATCATGGAGAACGAGAGATCGGGGGATACGGAAGAAGAAGAAGAAGAAGAAGAAGAAAATGACGGTATGAGTTACACCGTGTGCGCATCTTGTAAACTAGAGGATGATGACCTCCCTTGAGTAGTTACCAGAGCATCTGCTAAATAGATATGCGGGAGACAACACGGTTGTCACTAGTCTAGTTTGTCATCAGCACCGTAGCAGAACCGAGAGTCTCCTCTCAAAGGTTTTGAACAAGTCCTGTTTTCTTCAACTTCTACTTTAGGAACTTCAATAAGAAAAAAGGATTGAAAGAGGATACCTCGATGAAACGAGGGTACCTTAACAGGGCCACTTTTGGCCTATTAATATTCCAACTTTTATTACTACCCCAAGTTTATTCAGAAAAAACGAAACAGAAGAAACATCGACCTAGACAAGTCCAATCTCAACAGACTGTTAACGGTGAATACAGCGAATACGATTATTACGATAATTATGAAGAATATGAAGAGAAAAATGGTGAGTCTTTTGACAGAATGGAATTACAATTTTGAAGTTTATTAAATTATTTATATTAGGATTTTAAAATAGTATGACCAAGTTAAGATTTTATTAGGGTACACAAAAATAGTCTTTGCAACTCTTCAGTAATTTAGTCATTTGTTAAATTATTTATATATATTTGCATAGATACAATTGCATATTGTATTTAATTAATATAAGTAAATATTTCAGAACGGAAATTGAAGTCTCATTGTCAGCTCTACCGGAAGTCTTTAATTTAAATAGGATATCGCACTCGTTAACGCGACGTATAAAACAATTAGTCAATCGTTGTAATTGATAAAACGCAATTAATATTTTCTTTTTTAATTCTCTCTCTATTAATTCATAAATAATTTAATGCATTACAATTTCCGTTTAGATATTTTATACACCATAATAATTGTAATTCTTTTGAAATGAATACAGAGCATATATACATTTGTTATTTTTTATTTTATTCAGAGACAACGATACCATCGTCGTCCATACCTTCAATAAATAATAATTTAGGTAAGAATTATTTCACACAAAGAAATATTTCTATTAATTAAATATAATTTAGATAATAATGTTTTTTTTATTGTACAAATTACAGGACGTGGAAGAACAAATATTGACTCAACAATATCAACATTTAGGCCAGAATCAAATACAGATTTATCATCACCACCAACGACACGATTTTTTGAACAAGGTGTGTATTACAAATTACATGTTTTCCATTATTATTTATTATTAATTTTTCTTATTTTATGAAATCATTAGAAGACATACATTCTACGGTGGAAACCTACAACAATAATAATCCTGTAAGAGAAAGAAGAATTTATTTTTTAATTATCAATGAAAAAATGAATAAATAATTGAAAATATATTTCATTTGATATTATTTATAGTTAGTAACGGAAATAGTTCCTGGAGAAAGTAATTACATAAGTTCTGTAGCAGTACCTGGACCACGTGTGAGTAATTAAATGGATATTATTCAAAATATTATATATTGGTGAAGTATTTTATATTTTTCAAAACTATTTTTAACAACAGGGACAACCTGGGCGTCCAGGGGATAGTGGAAGACCGGGTGACTCAGGATATCCGGGACAACCAGGAACTCCTGGAATACCAGGACCACCTGGACCACCTGGACCTTTACCTGATGTAATCTAATCATATTTAATTAAAATTATTATAATAAAGGAGATCTTATGTTCTTAAATTAAAATATATTTTACAGGTATCACTGTATTATCAACAACTCGCTTTATCTCAAGCAAGCGATGACAAAGGTCCATCGGATCTGCGACCATATCCTCTACCTGGACCTGGTCCTGTTGGTCCTCGAGGGCCTCCAGGTACACAAATTATATTCCTGATTACATAAACTTTATTTTTTGTTTATATATTTTTAATTAGTATTTTAATAAGCGTACGTTTTTAAACTCCAGGACCAGCAGGTTTGCCTGGTCCGCAAGGTTTCCAAGGTCTTCGTGGAGAGCCAGGAGAACCAGGATTACCAGGTACACCGGGATCTCCTGGTCCACGAGGTTTACCAGGATTACCAGGAAGAGATGGTGAAGGTGGTGAGAATGGAGAAGTAGGTCCGCCAGGATCACAAGGACCAGTAGGACCAAGAGGGCTTGCAGGAATGCCTGGTTTACCAGGTGTTAAAGGACACCGTGGCTTTCCAGGATTGGATGGTGCTAGAGGTGAACAAGGTATACCTGGAGAGAAAGGATCCTCTGGAGCACCTGGTCCGATGGGACCAATAGGACCAGTGGCAAGTATCTCTTTAATAAAATAACAACAATATCTTATTATAAAACTTATGTACATATATTTGTAGGGTCCTGTTGGTCCACGAGGAGAAAGGGGTAGAGAAGGATTACCAGGACCACCAGGAATAAGAGGAATCGATGGAATTCATGGACCCCCGGGTCAACCTGTAAGTTACCCAAAAATAACATAAACTATTAAATGTAATTCACTTATTGTATAGGCGTTTTATAATTTGTGCAATGTTACAGGGTGCATTAGGTAAACCCGGTCCACCAGGGTTCCCAGGAAATCCTGGAATTAAAGGAGATCAAGGAGCTCAAGGCCCAAAAGGAAGTCAAGGCTTACAAGGTCCACGTGGTATGTCTGCAATGTTTCATTTTATTGTAATAGAATATTTATATTTTATTATTTTTGTACAGGCGAAGCAGGACGGCCAGGACAGCCTGGAGAATCTGGACCACAAGGTTTACAGGGTAAAGATGGAGTACCTGGTGAAAAAGGAAGCTCTGGTATACAAGGTTTAGTTGGGTTACCTGGTTTTCCTGGATCTCGTGGAGAACCTGGCATACCAGGTAATCCTGGTTCACCTGGAGCGAAAGGAACACCTGTAAGTTAATTTCTTTTATTTTTTTTGTACAATTTAATTAATTTTATATTGTATAAATATTTCTATTATAAAAAAATTATTAGGGGTTGCCTGGTGAAAGGGGATACAAAGGTGATACAGGAATAAAAGGTGATCAAGGATCACCAGGTCCACGTGGCTTCCCAGGATTACCTGGTACCGAAGGAAAGAGAGGAAAGAGAGGAATGCATGGTCCAATTGGACCATCTGGCCCACCTGGTGAACGTGGTATACAAGGACCACGTGGGTTACCTGGTTCTGATGGTCCTATGGGTCCCAAAGGTTCATTATCCAACTTATAAAAACCTAACAAACATACCTGATGCAATATTTATAATATTAATATATTTAGGTTCACCTGGCGATCGTGGATCTATAGGTCCAACAGGTTCAAAAGGATCAATGGGAGATCCAGGTCGTCCAGGACCACCCGGAATACAAGTACGTATATAAATACATACACAATACAAAATCAGGGTCGTATAAAATGACATTGTAAATTTAACAGGGTGCACGTGGTATAACAGGCCGTCCAGGATCACCTGGCAAACCAGGTAATGCAGGAGAGCGTGGAATTCAAGGTGCAGATGGAAGACCTGGTGACCAAGGACCACCAGGACCACAAGGTTTACCTGGAGCGTTAGGTCCTCCTGGAGAGAAAGGTTTTCCAGGTGAAGCTGGTAAAGACGGTGAGCCTGGTAATCCTGGTTCTCCTGGGCCTCGAGGTGACGCTGGTAAAGAAGGTTCTCCAGGATCACAAGGTCCACCAGGACCACCAGGCAGTGCTGGAGAAAGAGGACCACCAGGTTTAACAGGGCCCAGAGGTTTTCAGGTAAATATAATATTTTTAATGCGTATAATCAGTTAAATACAAATAGTAATAATAAATGTTTAAATTAAGGGTCTTCCTGGAATATCTGGCAATCCAGGTCTACCTGGTAAAGATGGGGAAATGGGAATTCAAGGACCACCCGGCCCTGCTGGTCCTGCTGGAAACAGAGGCGAACGAGGTTTTCCTGGTGAAAGAGGTTTAATTGGAGCACCAGGACTAGCAGGATCTCGAGGAGAACCAGGCATTCAAGGTGTCGATGGACTTCCTGGATTACCTGGACTCAAAGGAGAAATGGGACAATCTGGTCCACCAGGATTGGTGGGTTTACCTGGAATACGTGGCTTTCCAGGAGAGCCTGGACAGAAGGGTGAAAGAGGAATGTTTGGTCCTGTCGGACCAGAAGGACCATCCGGTCGTATCGGAGAGCGGGGTCCACAAGGACCAGTTGGTCCTCCGGGACCTCCTGGAGAACCAGCTGAAAGAGGTGATACAGGTTTGCCAGGCCCTCCAGGTGAAAGTGGAGCTCCAGGTGCGCCAGGAGAAAGAGGACCTCAAGGTTTACAAGGATTGCAAGGATTTCCAGGACAGCAAGGACTTATTGGATTACCAGGATTGAAAGGAGACCGTGGTTATCCAGGTTCTAAAGGGGATCAAGGAAATCCAGGATTGCCTGGTAATAATAAATTATTATTTTTTTAATTATATCAAATATTATACACTAATTAAAATGTTTATTATTTATTGTATTTATTTATTAACAGGTAGTCCAGGTGAGGTAGGCCCACCAGGTTTAACAGGATTAACTGGTGCAAAAGGAGCTAGAGGAGAACCTGGCCCCAGAGGTGAAACAGGCCTTATTGGCCCTCCTGGACCAGCAGGCATAATTGGACAACCTGTAAGTATACTTTTATTTGTCATATAAATTTAAATATTAATTGGTACTTTGTTTTAGGGATTGCCTGGCATTTCTGGTCCCCAAGGACCACCAGGATTGCCAGGTATAAAAGGTAATGCAGGGGATACAGGGAGACCAGGGAATCCTGGTCCTGTAGGAAACCCTGGAATCCCTGGTGCAGATGGAATTAAAGGTGAAAGCGGAGCACAAGGTCCACCAGGTTTAATGGGACCACAAGGATCGCAAGGTTTACCAGGTGAACGAGGTTTGCCTGGACTTCCTGGTCCATCTGGATTAACTGGTGCTCGAGGAATACGTGGTGTTACAGTAAAATAAATTATTTAAATAATATCTTGTATTAATTCTAAATAAAAAAACACATAATTAAATTATAATATTTTGTTAGGGTGAAACAGGCTTGCCAGGAAAGCCAGGATCAGATGGGCCACCTGGACCACCAGGATTGGTAGGTCCTACTGGACCTCCTGGCCCAGCTGGTGAACAAGGTCCTGAAGGACCAACTGGTAAATCAGGCCCACCTGGAATAAGTGGTCGTCCTGGTGATAAAGGACCACCAGGTCCAATTGGACCCGAAGGACCATCCGGACCTCCTGGTATTCCTGTAAGTTTTACTTAAACTCCAGTTATTTATTTATCCAAATTTGTAAAAGCAAAAATCACTTTGTAATATTTATTTAACATAAAGGGACCTCCTGGTAGTAGTGGATCACCAGGTCCTATTGGAGAACGTGGTCCAAAAGGAGAAATAGGACCACAGGGTGTAGAAGGACAACAGGTATATTTATAACATCTTTAATAAAATTTTTAAAAATTGTTTTTACTAAATAATTTTTGTAGGGTGCACGAGGAAAACCTGGTCCGATAGGATTGCAAGGTTCCAAAGGTGAACGTGGCGAGGAAGGTGTAAAAGGAGCCAAAGGACATCGTGGATTTAATGGATTACAAGGTTTACCAGGATCTCCAGGTATTCCTGGAGAAAAGGGTGAACCAGGAATGTACGGTTTACCAGGAAAAGACGGTGAACCTGGTGCTAGAGGAGCTCCTGGTAGAGATGGAAATCCTGGCTTAATGGGTCTCTCAGGAAATCCAGGACCAAGAGGACCACCTGGAGAAGAAGGTCGACATGGATTACCAGGTCCTCCTGGCCCACCAGGACCACCAGGACCACCTGGTGAACTTGGATTAGGCTACGATCCTGCTTCATTGGCAGCATTCATAGGTACAACATTTATGTTTTTAGTAAGAATTGTTGTAATCAAATTATTGTATTATTTTAATGGAAAATAACAAAAGTTCTGATACATTTAATTTTTTATTTTAGCACAAGGTCAAACAAAAGGACCAGACCCATTAATAGGCGACGAACCAATGAGATTATTTGGTAAAGAAATTACTGAAGAGGAACGCAAAAATCTCGTAATGAAAGCTTACGAACAATTAAAATCAACATTCCAAAAATTAATTAAACCAGACGGGCAGAAAAATTCGCCAGCTAAAACCTGTAGAGATTTGTTTGTCGCTTATCCAGAAAAAATATCTGGTAAGCATGCTTACAAAATGTATTCACATATATAATTCTTACAAAAATCTATATAGTATATATATATATATATATTTGTTTATTTAGGTGAATATTGGATTGATCCAAACGAAGGTGACACAAGGGATGCAATTTTAGTTTATTGCGATGCTGAAAAACGTGCAACTTGTATTTTACCGAGTCCAACTCGTACAGCAGAAATTAATTTTATTGGTGAACAACAAGAAGTTTGGTTGAGTGAAATAGAAAATTTTAAGGTAATATGTTTCTTTATTAATGCTATTAATGAAAGAGTTAATTACATTTTATATATTAAGTGTAATTATATTATTATTATTTTAGATCACGTATAAAGCAGACAGCAATCAAATAAGTTTCCTGCAATTACTTTCGAAAAATGCTCAGCAGAATATAACATATCATTGTAAGAGAAGCGTAGCATATTTTGATCCTGAAAGGAAAAGTTATAGAAGAAGCATGAAACTTCTTACTTGGAATGATGTTGAAATAACGCCGCGTGGTAATCAACGTTTGCGATACGATATGATTTTAGATGAATGCAGAGTATGTATTTGTTTTTAATATTTAATTTTTATCTAGTACACAATTATTTATATGTGTATATATATATTTTTTTATTTTTTTTTTAGTTTCGTCAGGATAATTGGAGTCAAACAATTGTTTCATATAACTCAGATAAACCAATAAGACTTCCTATAATAGACGTTGCACTACGAGATATTGGATTACCAGATCAGTTTTTCTCTATTGAAGTGGGACCAGCTTGTTATCAATAAACTAGATCATAATTATACAATGATCTACTACAAAGACATTAAGATACTTAATAGGAACGTGTATACGTTTTCCATATCATTTTTACATTTATAAACTACATTTATATTAAAATAATAATTAATCATTACCCTTTTTTTATATATATATATATATAATACGTTAACTTTTACGATGATAGCATTTGATACTTATAAATTTTCTATGATTTTAATCAAAATTATTTATACATATATGTGTCATTTTTGTATGAAAATATAATTTTATTTTTCGGTAGGTAACAGGTTCTGTCGATAACAAGTTTTGTAGGTAACAGATTCTGTCGTTAAATAGTAGGAATCAGTTTGCAATGTGACCACCAGAGGCGTTGCATTCATCGTTAACGTCAGCCATTGTCATTGCTGTTTAAGTTTTGATATTATATCGTGTCAATAAAGTATTTAAAAAAAAATAGAATAATCAAGTGGAAAATCTACGAATGAGTATTCTTCTGATCATCAACTTTAATGTTAATTAAAAAAAGTGTGCGGATAAAGTGATAAAGTATTACAAGGAAAAGTGTAAGATGAAGTTATCAATTTGTTATATATTATCAATGAAAAACTTACTTTTATGACACACTAGTGTGCCAAATAAAAATTCACATTTAAAGTTTAATTTTATAAAGAAAATATTTTCAAAATTTTATATGCTTACGAGTAACACATAAAAGTTAAAAAAAGGAATTACAGTAAAAAAAGAATTAATCACAGTCACAAAAGTATTTATTTGTATTTGTTTAGAATAATAGATATTGATGAATGTCTGAGAGTGATTACGATTCAGTAGACGAGTACACGAGCCTGATGGATGGTCACGTTGCTGAGTCTCGTTCAGATGACCTAAGTTTGGTCAATGAACGAAGAAAAAGACGGTCAAGAGTTGAAAATGAAGAGGTGAATTTTATTTCTTATGATATCATTTATTTATATATTAATTAATTAATAATTTTAGTTAGGAAATGGGCTTCCCGAAGTTCACGTAGAAGCAGGTGGTGCATCGAACATAAATAGTTCTGGTAGAAGTGCATCGGGTTCTGGTAATCAACAAAGACAAAGACATTACAGGGATGAAGAGGAAGAAGAATTAAAATATGGAGCAGCACACGTCATTAAATTATTCGTACCTGTTTCTCTTTGTATGCTTGTTGTAGTTGCTACTATCAGTTCGGTTAATTTCTACACGACTAAAGGAATCTACCTGTAAGCGATAGAACATTATTTACAATTATCATTCTATTAGTTTTTCAATTGAATTAATATTTTTCTAGAGTTTATACTCCATTTCACGAAGATAGTGCAGATACAAGTACAAAAGCTTGGCAGGCGTTTGCAAATTCTTTAATACTCATAAGTATCATAGTCTGTATGACCGTGATACTTATTATTTTGTACAAGTATAAATTTTACAAAGCCATACACGTATGGTTAATTATAAGTTCGTTATTATTGCTATCCATGTTCTCTGTGCTTTATTGCGAGTAAGTATCAATCTGAGAAACAATATTTATCATCTCAAATATAATTACTTCATATTATCCATTAATTTTGTAGGCAAGTTTTGAAAGCATATAATATTCCAATGGATCTATTCACATTGGGAATAGGTTTATGGAATTTTGGTATGGTCGGAATGATATGCATTCATTGGCAAGGTCCATTACAACTTCAACAAGCTTATCTTATTTTCATTTCCGCTTTGATGGCTCTCGTTTTTATTAAATATCTACCCGAGTGGACTGCATGGGCAGTTCTAGCTGTTATCAGTATTTGGGGTAAGGAATATAATCTTATTTCTATTCACTGTATTATTGTTTAAAGAAAAATAATAAATATATCGTATATTTTAGATTTGATAGCAGTATTGTCACCTAAGGGTCCATTAAGAATTTTGGTTGAGACGGCACAAGAAAGGAACGAATCAATTTTCCCTGCACTCATATATTCATCGACAATTTTGTATACGTTTGTTCACACCGTGACTTATGCTGGATACGTGCAGGCAGCAACTATGGCCAGTGGAGATGCGACAGGCAGAGATACGGCAGTCTCCTTCACTCGTACTGGAACGGATAATCAAAATAATCCTGCATCAGGAGATGCAGAAGAAGGTGGTTTCACACTCGAATGGATAGAAACGCATGGTAATTAAACCGAAGTGCATAGATAAAAATTATTCTATAGCGTGATTATTTTACAATAACAGGCGACCGTAGTGCTAGACGTGCGCAAGAAGTACTTGAAAATTCAATTGCATTAACTGATGAAGCTAGACAACGTCAAAATCGTTCTACCGAGACACAACCAGTTCAACAAATTGCAGTTACTGAAGAAGAACGAGGTGTTAAACTAGGACTTGGTGATTTTATATTTTACAGCGTACTAGTTGGAAAAGCATCGAGTTATGGTGATTGGAATACAACTTTGGCATGTTTCGTCGCTATACTCATAGTATGTTTAAATATTTCTTCCCTTTTTGTTTAATTAATAACTTAATTATTAAATAATTTCATTATTTTGTAGGGTCTCTGTTTGACGCTGTTACTTTTGGCAATATTCAAGAAAGCATTACCTGCATTACCAATTTCCATTTCATTTGGTTTAACGTTCTATTTTGCTACAAGGGTTATTGTTGCACCATTCGCTGATAGTTTAGCAAGTGAACAAGTCTTCATTTAATTCTATATCTTGATAAGTATAATACTTTTCTTTTCATTTTTATTCTAATTTATTACTATAAATAATAGTAGTCGTGTCACATTTTTTTCTTATTTTCTTTTTTATTTATTTTCTTTTAATTCTAATGTTTGATCTTATCACCTTTTTCGCATTTCTTTAAAGTATGTGTAAAATTCTCAAAATTGTACAAAAAGGTAAGGGATATATACATACATTTGTATATCACATATACATATATATATATATATATATAAAGAGAGAGAAGGAGATTAAGTGAAATAATAAGAAAGAATAATAGAGAACGTAATAAAAAAAAAATTATATTTACGTATTTTTAAATAATTGTGAATTTGTTATAAAAAACAACTATATAATATCAAGTCTACTTCGTGGAAAGAAAGGAAGAAAACAAATGAAACGAATAAAGCAATAAAGTTGATTTTTAGTAGATATTTTATATACAATTAATTTAACTTTTTAAACTATTATTTATTGTACAATGTTTGATATAACATTTTGGTCGTTTCAAAGATCTTTTTTCTACATTTAAACATAATTTTTGTTATTTATTATTTTTATTCTTTTTTTCCCCCTCAATCATTAGAGCAAGCTATATGACAATATATTGTACTTCTTTTTATTTTTTCTCCTTCTATTCTTCTCTTCTTAAACTTACATTAGCGCAGATCGCAAAGATCAGGTATAAAAAAATTTTAACTCGATAAATATAATGTATGTGTGTGTGTCTGCGTGTGAGTGATGAACGTCTACGAGTTGGAACTCATACGAAACTTTTTTTTTCTTGAGGTATAACGTCCATTCTACGAATAATTTTTTTTTTATATCTAGTCTCTCATTAACCAATTTGGTTTGCGTCAAAGTTTTAATTTGTTGGATTTGAAGTCCATAAGTCTATTTTTTTTTTTTATATACACAGCCATGGAACGATTATTTATCAAAATTGAGATAATTTTAAATACGTTTTTACCTTTTTTTTTTAAATACATCATTTTCAATTCCTATTTATATTCAATTCATCATTAAATGTGATGAATTAATAAAATAAAATAAACAAAAAAAGAAAAAGAAACGAACTGCGGGATTCTCCTACGATGACACAAAAAAAGCCACGATTATTAATTGCAAAAGCTAATAAATATTTTGCGGCATTTATTTTTTTACATCTCAAGAATATTTTCTTTTTAATATTATTATTATCTTTTTTTTTTATATATGAATATATGTTAATGCAGTTATTATTTCTCTGTCTCAGAAAAATAGCAGTTGATTATTTTAGCAAAGTGTGGTGAACTCTCGAATGAAAATCGATGCATCAGCAAATATGTGTGACACCAGTAACAAACGTGATAATTATTTGAGTTTCAGGAATCTTTAGAAAAATCCTGTCAACAAATACCAATTGTAAGACAAGAAATCTGAACAGCGTCATGATCATTCCGTTTGAGACTCAAATGATTGATAGAAATGTTGGATCCGTTGTCAGATGTCGTGTAAAGATTGTTCTTTGATCTCAATTAGCATCAATTCGTTGCAAATCAATCTAAGCGATCTTTTGGAAGAACTTTAACGAAGCAATACTACACTCTTGTACTCCAATGCAACTGATACTGATCTTTGCATTCCTAACATAATAATAATGCTAATAATAATAATAATAATAATAATAATACAAATAAAATAACTTAACGAATAATTAAAGTAATTAAATCCGCTTGAAGTAAATAGGAGACAATTTTATTTCTACAATTTTCAGTCGATAATTATCAGTCGTGATATCGTGTAAAGGAGAAACAAAAACAGATCAAAACTTATAAAAACAGGAAAAAGTAAAATAAAAACAAGAAAAAAGAATATATATATATATATAAGTAAATTTGTTTAATACAATTAAATTTAAAAAAAGAAAAAATGTGCGAATGAATATCATGCAATAGAAGTGATTTCAATTGAAAATCTGTTTTTTTTTTTAGAAAGAGAGTTATTGAAGGATAAAAAAAATTAATAATAACGATGACTACATATTATAAATAATAATATAAATATATATATATATCGTTCTAATAATATATTATAAGTGTTTAATGTAAAATATTCCATTCTCTCTTTTTACGTTGTATCCAAACGTTATTTAATTTTGTTTTCCTTTTTTTTTATCTCTCTTTTTTCTTTTCTAAAAAAAAGAAATATGATAGCAGAGAGTGATATCTAAATAACAAACATTCGCATTGAGTATTTGCATAGCTGCAAACTTCGATATGCAAGGCTAGCTGACCGATAGTTCTTAAAAATGATTTTTAACTTTTACCAAGATTATATTTTTGTCTCGTAATTAGGCTTGCAGTTTGGACAAACTCTAGGCTTGCGATTTGACCAATCTAAAGAAGAACAAGAAGAAGAAAAAATAAGACCATTAGCCTATGAATCATTAGACTGTTAAAAAAAATAAAAAAAAAGAAATAACTTGAATCCTGATATGTAAAAAATCAAATTTAAGAACTCTTAAGGCAGCCCAAAAGCGACCCTGTATTTTGGTCTATTTGCATATTTTTAAATACTTCAGAAAAAATATTTCCTTCAATTCTAATATGCGCCTTGTGTTTTTTCCTCGATGCAATAAATATCGTTATAAAAAATACAAGAGAAATTATATAGAGATAAACAAGACACCATTGTGTGTGTATGTGTAATGTGTTATGTGTTATGTGTTATGTATGTATATATCCCTCCCTATCCAACACATTTATAAACTTTTTAACTAGTCCCGTATTTGCTGCTCTCGAATGTACCTCGTCTAAAAAAGTAACTAAATTCCAATAAGGATTGTTTATCTATATTACTCAAATTACCGTTATATTTATATAATGGTTTGCACTGAGGTAATTTAGAGCAAACTTGAATTAATCGTCTAAGATATTCCTCAAGATGTTTTCTACGTTGTCGCGCGACCACTTCGTTTCTTGGAAAGAAAATACGTGGAGGAAAACGTATTCCTGCTACCTGTTTAAAAAAACAAATTCATACGTCGTATATATATATATATATATATAAACATAGAAAATAATATTTACTGCTATAAGTATTAGAAAAACCAAAGAAATATTTTATAGGTACCTTACAACCATACTTCTTACTCATCGAAATGTACAACTCTCGAAATGTTCTATATCTTCTTAACAACGTCCAACTGTCGTCTTGTGCTACAATTCTAACTTCGTATTCGTAATGACTGTAAGTACCAGCTCCACGTATCACGTATGAAGGTACGCTAATGATCATATTGATCACGTTGTCACAATCACCATCGTTTGCTATTAACGATGGTAAAGACCTCGTAATCGTTAATGAATAAGGACTGCTCAAACGATCGCTACGATTTTGACTCTAAGATGATACATAATTAATGAATATTATTATTTTCATATTTTTACAGATTGATTACAATCAAACAACTTACGGTTAGATAGACCGTAGAATAACCACGTCCGGAAGATATTCTTGAGACCATCGATTCGGAGGTAACATCTTCATTGGTATTAGGCCTATTGTTCCTGAATAGATGAGATCTCGTAGTAGCTACAGTCAAAAGTGTAGCAGAATTATTGGTAGATGATAAATCGAGATACGATTTAGTATCTATTTGTGTACGATCATCCCCAACAACGCTGTTAGTCGATAATCTATCATCCTCGTTACTTAAAGATTTAGGATTCTTACGTTCATCTTCCAACAACGATACCTCCAACTCTATTTGTTGTTTCTGAAGATCTTGCAGGATAGATATCTGACGATTGAGATCTTCCTTAGATGGTGTACTAGATTCCAAACATCTCATCACCATCATTCTCTGACGTGCTATTCTTTGGTTCAATCTTTTCATTGCAGGATTCGATTGAATCGGTGATTCCAACGAATCTTGCAAAATCTCGTCGGTCTCCATGGTAGAATTTGTATCATTGTCATCTTTATTAATTTCAGTATTACTCGTACTTTCATTGGAAGACTTTCTTTCAATGTTATTTAATTTTCTAGATTCTTCTTCTTTAACGTTTGAATACAAATTCGTTGAACCATTGACCATTTCTTGTAATTTTTCTTCTTGCCTTACTTCTTCTTGTTCTTCCTTATCATCCTCCTCTTCTTGTTTTTTCAATTCCTTATCGCTCATTTCTCTTTCTAATTTGTCACGATTATTTTCTATGACTTCTTGAAAAAGTAATCGAGGTTCCGGCGAATCACCGGCAGCAGTGTGAAACGTTTCACCAGTGTCTACAGAACTTGGTATATCCTGAGGTAGCATACTAAGTGCTGAAGCTATTTGCAATTTTCTATTACAACTATCTTGAAACGATTTCAATTCGCAACCAGACACCAACTCATCTCCGCTCGACATTTTTTCACTTGGCGAAGCTGGCAACGCACATTTTAAATTCAATGATAAACTTTGCTTACGTCGAACTATTTCTTCCAATTGTTCCTGAGATCTTTTAGCTAAGAACACTTTTTTTTCCGTTGATCCATCACCTTCCTGCTAAAAATAATATCAATTAGTTAAGTCATTTTATTGAATGTTTAGATTTTCTTACTCACTTCTAAATTATAAATGTGTTTTTGTTTTTTAGCTATCTCCATTAATTCCTCTTCCATTTTGTCCACTTTGTTCTGATGCTCGTTTAAGGATTTCATCTTGTTTTGCAATTCTGTTTCCAATACTGCCAATTCCTTTTTCTATCAGCAATTGTATACAATGTTTAAGAAATGACTTAAATTGACATTAGAACTTTTCAGGGTAAAAATAATTTGTCAAGAAAAAAAATATTGGGATATTTTCGAAGTGAAATAAACAGGAAAATGCTTACGTGATGATTGACGAGTTCTCTGACAGCGTCAACACATTTCTCATCGTTCAAACTTGACCAAGATTCTGGCAAACTTCCATCGCTTCCACCACCACCTTCGTCCGTCTGAAATAATCAACAATTATTTTCTATAAAATGAAATTATTTGAAGAAAAACATCTTGACGGACCTTAACATCCATCCGGTTTCTCAACATCAATAAATAGAAAGATGTTAATAATCACAGTTAATGAAATTATTAGCAAAAATATATACATATACAAGTGTGTAGTAAGGAAAAATAGAAACATCAAATATAAAAGAAGAGCATCTTTCATTTTAGTACATGCAACAAATAATTGCAAGTAGATGTTAATTTAATTATTATTATTATATATATATATATTTTTTGTTGTTGTCGTTGATTGTGTTGTTGTTGGTGTTGTTGTTGTCTAGCATAGATCTTACCTTTTCCCATCGATGATGTAACTTATGCGAACGTTCGTGACTATTTGAAAATTCTTGTAACTGACGATGCTTGGACTGCAATGTTGTGCGTAGAGAGGCGACTTCCCTACACAAACTTTCTACCTGGATACGATACACAATACATCTATGCGTTAACAAAAAATAATTCAAGAGAAATCATATTTAAGATGCCACCGGATATATCATAATAATAATAATAGTATAATAGTAGTAATATATAAATCTAATTAATATTAATTAACTACTATTAATAATTCTACCTACCACACCATCGGTGTCTCTTTTGTTTATGTGTTTTTGTTTAATTGTTTGTTTGTCATTTTATTTTTATACATGAATATGAAAGAATTTGTATGGGATAAAAAGTGGATCTCAGGTTTCCCATTTGTGCATTATTTGCATTGTGCGTTGCTGCAGATATATTTGCTGGTGCATAGAACAAATATTTGTCAAATATTTTTTAGTTATATTAATTATTGTCAATCCAATGTAATTATTAGTCAACTCAATGTATACAAATATTTGTCAAATATTTTTGAACAGCGACATATTACGTGTATAAAACTTTTCTAACAAATTATCGTGCGACCTTGAGATGACGACAACGACGATGACGAGGAAGACGACGAGGACAACGACGACGATGACGATGATGACGACGACGATGATGACGACGATGACGATGATGATGACGATAACGGTCTAATTAAAAAGAAATCATGCGTCATATTGCTATTATTACATTACCTTTTCTTTTTAAACGCGTGACATTTGATGCACTTAAGAGATTGATCCTAAATTATAAATTAAAAATAAACAATATTACAAACAAAACTAATAATAAATATAATTGGGTTTGTTAATCGGGATTATACGTTCATTTTTACAATAATAATCGTGTATAAAAATTATTTAACAGTGTCAGTGTATATAAATATAGAAATATAAAAAATATGAATGTAAAAAGTGCACATCAAAAATAAGAAAAAATAGAAGAAACGCTTCGTAGAAGATCGACAGCCAATTTTGGTAGAGTGAGAAAAATTTATTAATCAACAATAGTAATAATAATAATAATAATAATAATAATAATAATAATAATCATAATAATCATAAACATAATAATAGTCACTAATAACTAATAATTAATTAATAATAATATCGGCAATATTAATAATAATAATAATAATAATGTTATACAATGATAATAATTATTTCCTTCTCGCATAACAAACCCATAGAAACAATCTAATATAAATATTAAATATATAGAACAACAAGGCTTCTCAAAGTATCGATTTTTCAACAAAATTTTAGAACCAACAACACACGTTTATAGTTTGTAAGTTTATAATAACGAAAAGTCTATACCCAGGGTTATCAAAATATTTGCTCGAGTAAACGTAGGTCGAAAGGGTGGAGGGGAAGGACAGGTGGTTTCGGTCACCAAGCGTTAAAAAAAAAGGTTTGAGAAGCCCTGATATAAAACAACAAGGCCAGTGCTATATATACAAAAAAAATGTGATGTTTGTTTTTAGTTAAAATGATGAAACTAATATTTGCACATATATATATATTTATAAAATACTTAAGATATTTAAACAATCCACGGAATGACATTTCTCCGGCAATAGCCCTCCACAGCACCGGTAGCCTACAATTAGTATATTCAGCCGTATTTGCAGTTCAAGAATACTACTGCACATCTCACTTTCTCTTTCATTCTCTCTCATTCTTTCTCTCTTTCTTTCACTCTCTCTCTTTCTTCCTATTTTAAATATATTATGAACTATTATATATAACTATATATATATTAGCGACTATTTAATAGTCTGGATAATAGTTATATAATTAATAATAATATTAATAAACAAGAAACAGGAAAAATAAAATAAAACAAACAAAAACAAGAAAAATAATTAAATGATCACATAGCAATACCCTAAGACCTGCATAGGAATCTAATAAATAATCACATGTAATTCTAACATAGTTGACAAATATTGTTCCTTTTTTCTATTCAAAAAACAAACGAGACAAACTCTCTATTATGGCAGTCGTTGTTAATATTTTCGTTATCCTGCAATATATTTTTCATATATTTTGTTTTTATATATTAAGAAGTTTTTGTTATACTTGTTTAATCCTTAACTGGTAAATTAGAGAAAAGGGGTGTCTCATAAACCTTCATTATAGTATTCACATAATAAAATGTTCATCATACCAGTTAGGGATTAAAGAATTGCCGAAGTTTGAAGGCACCTTTAGAACAAATCCTAAGTAATTTTAATACTCGACGCTTATTTTTGTCTTGTTTAAAACAAGGATAAGAAAGAATAGGAATAGATAAACAGACAGACAAATAGAAAAGAATAAGAAGAAGAAATAATAAAAAGTGTAGTTAAAGAAAAGAAAAAAAGAAAACAACAGGTGCAATATAATATCACATATTTAAAGGACAAACGTGCGAGTATATGATGATGTTGCCAGACAAGCAAATAAGGACACCGAGAGCAATGAGGACCAGATAGAAGTGATACTTGACCGATATAACATTTAAATCCGTTGATGTTGCATCCGAGGAGTCACTTACTTGCGTCATTTCGTCGCGTCGTTCTTGTTCCAGGATTTGACGACGCGTACGTAGTTCACGTTGCCTGGATTCGAGACTAGCAATGGCATCAGCCCATTCCTTCCATTGGGCACCCCATTCTCTCTCCAAATCACGCTGGGCACCTTCCAGAGCTTCTCTCCTAGCTGCCCATCTTTCCTCGCGTTCTTCCTGCTCTCTCTAAACAGAAATACATAATCAAATTGATAGGACGTTGTCAAGAAGAACACAGGTAGGTAGGGATACTTCAACCAACCTTGAAATCTTCCTTTTCTTTAATCAAAGCTGCCTTTTGTTGTTCCAATTCTTCCAAGGCACGAAGATCCTCGCTCGAGTTCAAGAGATTGTCGCTCGAAGAAGAAGCGTGAAGATCCGATACACTCCAGCTTAATAATGACAATCTCGAAAGATTGACAACAGTTGATTGTAGATTTCCATTCCCTGTACCACCCTCTTTCCTCAGCTTAGCTGCTTCCGCTGGATCGTTGTAACGAAACATGTTGTTCCTACCCAATAGGATGATACAACCTTGCGATAATCTAGTTGGCTTGTCCACTTGGGCTGTGTTGATCCAGCAGTGCGAGGAAAGAGGGTGTAGGGTTGCTACACCATTGTCTAGTTCCACTACACAGTGTTCCGGCTCGACGTCAGGACCGGTCAAGACAATGTCCTGTTCAATTAGACAAGAGAATACTTTTGAGGATTCATTATTAAGTGTTTCGCATTAAAAAAAGGACAAGGTTTGTGGAATGAAGCATTTTTCACGAGTTGCTAATGTGTGTTTTGTTTAATTGATATGTTGCTACCTGCGTGGTAGCAGCCTCCTCGGTTCCAACTAACGTTTTTCCTTCTTTCAAATGATAAAGCGTAACACCAGTGCTAAGTAGATCGTCGTCAATGCCAACCAAATGTGGCATCTCCGAATCTAAAACAACACCGACTCCACTTTTACGAAGACCAAGGGCTTTCTGTTCCTGAAGAATTTGTTGGGTTTCTCTCCACTTTTCCGTCCATTCCTCGGTCAGCACCTTTTCTTGTTCTTGTTTCTCGTGGATTTGGGCTAACAGCACCTGCGGTGGTCTTTCTATGCTCTGTACAAGGATTGACTAAATTGTGATCAAAGGTACGAGTCCTTTCATTCTTTTAATGATCAACTAGCGTTCAAATAATTAATTACATCATTTATACTTGCCATGTCTTTTCCAATGAGGGACTTCAACTTCTGAATTTCTTCTCTCAACTCTCTGATTAATTTAACATTAGGATCCTCGTTAATGGTAGGCTTGTTGATAATATTCTTCGCCCTATTGGCATACCTGAGAGTACTCAAGGTCTCCCCGTAATTACAATCTGCAGGACTGATAGCAGCTATCATAATCGTCTTTGAATTTCCACCAAGTGAATCTTTGAGCAACCACGTTAGCACGCTGTCTCGATATGGTATGAAAACGTTTCGTTTGGAAGAAGAAGAATCTCCCGATGAGCTAACCTCGGCCAATGCCGATATCACAGATCCTAAAGTCACCAGTGATTTGTTAATGTGTGCACCCTCTTTCAGTCGTTGTCCCGTTGCTCCGGTCGCGTTAGCACGTTCGCTGGAAAATTAAATACAGGGAGAGAGAACGAGAAATAATCGTAGACTGTGTTTTACAAATACGAGGGGTCAGTCAATCATTATCTGCAATTTTAAAGGGTTGCTGTTCCTGTACCTTCAAACGTTTATCAAATACTTTCAAAAACATTGTGCAGAAGAAGTGTAATCGACTTGGTTTGTAACATTGCAGATAATTTTTTTCATTGTAAAACTTTGCGTGTTGTGGTTGCAATTATTGAAGGATTGACTACCTTCCAGCCAAGTCGACGAGGTGCACTTTGGAAACAGTTTCCGACGGCATATTGCCTTCAGAAAAGCCGGCTTGTACAAATGTTATTGTAAATATCGCGTGACTCCTGCTACTAACATCGTTCATATTTGTACTAGCTGTAGTCCTGTGCGTATTACCTCTCACCATGCATTCCTATTAAAATAATCATCATTAAAGTGATTTATATATATATATAACGGTCTTGATTTCAGTCATTTATTACTTAATGTGTAATGTGAATTTCTGAACCTGTATATCTGAATAATCATAGACCAAATGACTGGATAAATCTTGAACATATGGACCACGTTTTGGATGTTCTCGTACTCTCAAAGAATGAGATTGCGTTTGATCTATCTTTAATAGGTCCTTTACTCTCTCGTTGTGTATTTCTAGAAAGGACACTTCCGTCCTGTACGATGCTCCACTTTCTTTCCCAGCGGCCATCCTCGCGAATAATGTCTTGCAGATTCTTGGTATCAAACCCTGAGACTCCTAAGATTGATATATCAAGATTTTGTTTCTTTTTTCTTATACGATTTCATATATTTTCATTGGATTTGTTAGGATCGTTACATTTTTCTATTTAATATTATTGTTTTTGAATTTGTAATATTACCGGTGAACCCATCATAGTAAAGGTTTTTCCAGATCCTGTTTGACCATAGGCAAATACACAGGCATTGTAGCCTTCGAAGGCACTTTCTATAACGTCCGTACCAAGATCATAAAAAACCTAAAAAAAACCATACATACATGGGAAGGGAGAAAAGAAACCAATCAAATAAACCAATCAATTAATTTCTAAATCGATTTTGATTTATTACGATTGAAATAATCACCTCTTCTTGGGAGGCATAATTATCGTCGGTCAGATCAAAAGACCAATAAGAATGATCAAAAGTGAAGTCCTTGTATTTCTCTCGGTCGATTTCTCTGCAGCTACCCGGTGTCTGAGAAATCGTCAAATTGCAATCAAACAAATAAATGTTACTATAACAATTGCTGTAAATAGAAGTTTAACAATTTCTTTGTATATTTTATTCATTATTATTAGGTATTATAATTATCGATAGGATAGAGTTTGTGTCAAAGTTCACGATAGTAAACAATAATGCTTTGCAATTTAATTTATTTTTATATGCACACACACACAGATAAAAAGATCACACACGGGAACGTAAGCGCGTAAAAATAGTTGCTCGATATCAAACGATTTTACTTTACCCATCGAATTTGATTTGCAATACAATTTTAATTAGAAATCTTTTGTTAATTAACTTTAGATAATTACAAACAGATTAATCTTAATGCGAAATTTCAATTTGATCTAATTTTAATTTCTGTTTTGATTTTATTTTCTATTAATTATAATAGTTGAAAAGTTAATAAGAATAAATGTATGAATCGTAGACAAAACGACTTTATTTTGCTCATAGATTTTCTCACTTTCTCCTATTAGTGGCGAGTATTTCTATCCGACTACTACTTGGATTCCAAGATAAGAGATCTCCAATAACGTCGAGTAAATGCACACACACATACACGTACGCGTGCATGAATGCACGCATGCATGCACACGTTTATAGATTTTATGTACACAAGAAATAGAAACATAGAAAGAGAATGATGTATACCAATGAATATGTGTATGGGTTGAGTATATATGTACATTTGATGTAACATGAAACACATTACGAGTAACGAGTTGTGTCGTGGTCAAACTAAGAACAAAACAGAAAGACGCAGATAAACTGATGGTCGCGTGTTATATTATTATTTGTCAATAGCAATGAAAAAAAAAAAATTTTAAAAGGAAGAAGCAACAACAGGTATAAAAATATGAACAATCATTTTTTTACTTTCTCCATTGCAAGGATTCAAATGAATTTGGTGGGAGTAGTAAAATGTTGCATCGAAAGAAATTCAATGTTTTTTTAAAGTTTTCAAATATTTCATAGATATTAGTGTTTGTAAATTAGTGTATATCAGAATTTCAAAACGAATGATCCAATATTGTAAACATTTGCAATGGGAATACTTAAATAACCGATAAATTTATGAATAATTCTATCCATTGGTATAACAAATAATAGATTCGGTAGTTGGGATTGAAAATGCATTAAATTGCAACGAAGTTAGAGACAGATCCGTCTTGAAAGGAAGGCGAGAGTCGTTAACCTCGATTATTAATAACAGTTCTTGGATCGTGCAAAAGAGTTTAAGAGAGAGAGAGAGAAAGAGAGAAAGAAAAAGAGAGTAAAGAAAAGTCGGCCCGTATTCAAGTTTGACCCGTTACCGATTTACACGTACATATAAACACACACACATATATATGTATATATAAAAAAAATACTAACTATAATTACAAGGGGTGATAATAGTGGGGGATTGTTTGAAATGAGTTTAGGATCGAATTGAGAATCAAGGGGTTGAGGAGGGGGGGGGTCGAAGAAGGATTATTTTGATAGAAGAAGAAGAATTATACCTTGGTACTGAAGATACGAGTTCTCTTGCCGTCCATCTGCACGATGTTCTTCGCGTTCATGGCCAGTTCTCTATAAAACAAAACAAAACAAAAAAGTAACGTGACAGCGGCAATAAACTCTTCTTCTCTCCTATTTTTCTTCTATTATAACAGACACGTACGCATTCAACACACATATTCAATACACTGCACGATTTCAAAGTGTAACCGTGCAAGATTACATTCTGCAGGTGATGGTGGTGTTGGTGGATCACATTTACGTGTATAAGAAAACTCAAGTTTCCTTGATGTTTTTTTTCCATTTGCTTGTTTTGTCTATCACTGTTAACGTGTAAGAGACAAACAAGGAAAAAGGAAGAATGGAAGTTGATAAAAAGAACTTTGGGTTGTTTGACGTTTCACATCTGATCAAAATCATTTATACCTACAAACGCATACCCACCCACATACTCACACACACACATACACAGGACATAACGCACACACCTTTTATTAAAGGGTCGAACCCTGACGGCCACCTTAACCGAAGCCATGGCTGCGTTGAGCGCATGGATCGTTTCTCTTTCGGTTTCCTAGCTGACTCCTCTTTCCCTCTTCCTCAATTTGCTTCTCCACCACCTCCTCTTCTTCCTCTCTTCCTCCTCTTCCTTCTCTTTCCTCTTCTTCTTCTTCTTCTTCTTCTCCTTCTTCTTCTCCTTCTTCTTCTTCTTCTTCTTTTTCTTCTTCTTCTCTTCCACTACCTTCAACTTCCCTCTCTCTCACTCTTTTTCAAGTATTCCTTTTTGCACCTTGTTCGAAAGCACATAGGTAGACTAGAACGAAAGGGTTAGAAGCGTACTATTACTGTGCTCTTGTTATGTTGTTCTTCTACTTGTTGTACTACGACGACGATGACAACGATCTCCCTGGTGTCCCGAGGCTAAGCGACAGATGCATCCTCTTCCTCCTCGAGTACCCTCGACAATCTACTACTCCGCTTACGTCCTCCACGTCCAGCTTGAACAGCCAGTAGTTGCCTGTTGTTCTCATCAACCACGACGACGACCGACATCGTCCCTAACACTTTCACGTCGCGACGGACGGACGATTACTGACACTCTAACAGAACGTAGTATCCAAGATTCAAACGCCATCTTTGAACAGAATTCTATCGAAAGTATCAGTGCGCAAGCGTTATTTCAATCCCTCCCCCACAATGCAACCCAAACCTTTTTCCAATTCTCCTCGTGTGAGTATTATTCTCACTCGCGCAGGGAAAGTCGGAGAACAACCATACTCAGTTACTCTTTCTCTCTCTTACGTTGTATATTAGGTATAGACATTATATTTTTTCCAATTTTTTTTTCTTTTCCCTCAACTATAAGATCCTATTACAATATTCTAGGTATAGGATTGTTTTTTGTTAATATTTGAGTTATTTATCAATGTCCCAGGTAGATTCAAACCACTTCCAATCATCTTAGCATTCCTTTCAGATGACTAGTAGTGTTGTTAGGTTCTAGAAAGATGGTACTCCCATGATAAACCAAATCTGGATAGTAAACTCTCCCCCTTAAAGGACAGTTTCTCATTTCAAGGCTTTAATGATGTCCCACGTGCCTTAAGCAACGCGTGACCGAGCGTTTTCATGTTGCAAAATGACGTGGCTTGTTCAGTTTTCGTTACAGTTCATTTTATAAAGTGGTTATAACTGTTTTGTTATTGTTTGATCAGGTGGTAACAACACAGTTTGTTTCTTACGAATATTCAAATAAAAATCGTCTTTGAAATCGTTGATGAGAATATTTTTTATACGTTTTATAAGTTAGATATAGAGTCCCTTCCTAATATTGGACACAAATGTGTCGGTGACGTAAGTGATACTTCCGACATGACAACGTGACGTTTATAAATTGTTTTAGATAGATTGAAGGAAGTCAATTATAAATGGTTATACTGTATTTTTTTATATAGCATCAAGGGTGCTGATCAAATTCAAATTTGAACAGAAGTTCGCGAAAAGTTCGTAAATTTTATAAAAATTTGTAACACAACAAACGCACACGAATTTTTGATTCACCATAATAATTAATCAATTTTATATTATTATTCTTATGATTATTTTTAAAAATGTTTATAGGACTGTCATTCAAAAAAATGCATGAATTATTCGAATACATCGTAGCATCATCTGGTTTTGAATATCCTCAGGTCAAAGTGTCAGTGACATTAATCTCTTATATCATCTGGAGAGCATGAAGAGAACTCGTTAAATATATTGGAGATAAAACTCAACGCACATACGACACAACCATAATCTACGATACACTACATGTATATAAATATGTAGATGTTTTGAGCGATGCATATTTTTCTTGGTTGGCATAGACATGCAGCCTGCACGTTTCGATGATAAAAAAGAAAGAAGTTTCAGCGGGAGCTGGGGAGGGTGGTAGGAAAAAAAGATACGGGAGGAGAGGAAGGAACAGGTTTTGTTCTCCCTCCACGAAGCATGACGTTACTACAAGATCATTTGGTAGAAAAGTGTGTGTGTATATGCAGGAACCACCTACGCGGAAAACACTGTAAAAGAAAAAAGAAAAGTAAGAAAGAGAGAGAGGGATAAATTGCACGCTTTGCGATTTCTCTAACGCGTAACGGGGTTTGCAAAGAAAGAAAGAAAGAAAGAGAAGGAAAGATAAATATTTTTTGTATTCATAGTTTCGTTCTCTTTTTACGATTAAGGGGATTTGTCATCGAATCCGCGTTTGGTACGAATCCAGGAAAAATAAATGTTTCATGAAATCAATTACATTTTAAAATACTTTGCTGACTGTTTAAAAACCAAGAATAAAATGAATTATAAAAGTAGATTAAAAAATGGTAAAGATATGGGTATATGCAATATTAAAGTTTGAAAATTGTTCCTGCAAACAGGAATAATGGAATCATTTTTCTTACAGAAAATAAAGGGTAATGTTTGGACTTATAAATCAAAATAAAAAAACATAACACATTGCAGTAAAATAAAGTAAATATATATTTCATGGTTAGGTAAGGAAGACATTAAATACGAAGGAAGTAAATTCATTCTGTTTTAATGAATGAATGCGAGACCACGAGGGAAGGAGCAAGATCATTTACACTTACTGTATTTCGTCTGCGTTTTTAGTCTCGTGTTAGTTGAAACAAAAAATGATCTACCAATAAAAAGTAGTAGAGACAGCTTTTTTTTTCTGGTATTAGTTTATATAAGATAGAAAAGTATATTTTATTTATATAATCTCGAAATTCCGTTATGTATCGATAACCGTATATGGTCATGGGAAAGTAAGTAAGTAAAGTATGTATTAGTATTGTATCAGATTAGATAGAACCGTACTTGCTACGTAAATTCTAGATTTGAATTATGTAAACAAGAAATTTGTATGTATGATACGATCATCGTAATTAAACTTCATTCTAGATGCAAATTATATTCTACCTACGTAACATTCTATTAATTTATAAATCATTAACGATTTATCCTGATTCGTCATTGTCTCGATACCATGAAGATAATTACACACGATGTTTAGATACAGAGAATGAACAGAGAGATATGGTATGGTAAACCCGTTGCGAATGCACTAGCTAACTTTAATACAAACGTCGGATTACAGTTGACCCAGTTACCAATGACCACCACTGAGGTATACATTTTATCTTATTCTAGACATGGATCTATGCAAATTATCTTTCATTGCATTCAAATAAAATTCTTAATTATTCAATTTTAACGTACCGTCATATATTTACAGAATTGTTTGGTTTGTTTTCGAACAAATGTCCAATTAATCTTCGATTGCATTTGAGCACTGTTAGCCAACGAAGTCATCTACTTTCATAGAAAAATTCTATACCACAGTTTGGTGGCTAGATGGGAACGATCAAGAAACAGAACCTTGAAAAGACAAGTTATACGATATGCTCCACGCATAGTGATTCATAGTCGATTGGTTTGACGTAATCGTGCCTCAACTACCAGATCAGTAATAAGGTGTACACTCGATCACCATGTTTTAACTTTATTCACGTTGACACTTCCGTTCGTAAAATTATAAATGAAACAAATATAGTCATTCGTTTTACTGACGATTATGACAAATCGATTTTTTGAAGTAAAAACTTCTTTAGAATGGGTGTGATTTGAAAAAATGAAACACGGTGATGTAGTGGGGAAAGGAAACGGCCTTAATATTACGTAAGAAGAAAAAAAGAGACAAACATATCATAATTTATAAATTATCATTATTTATAAAAATATTTGATTTGCAAACATTTTTAAAAGTGTTTTATTATTTAATTTCTTTGTAATTATTATAAAAATTCGCGCCTGTATGAATGCAACCCTCCAGACATACTTTGAAAATGTTGCTTGAGAGTGCCATCTGTCGGAACGGAATTTTTTTCTGCCCAAAAGATAGGCAACCCGTCATACATACGTGTATAAGCAGTTTTGATGGTAAAAAATTCCGTCCCAGTAGATGGCGATCGCAAGTAACTTTTTCAAAGTGTGTCTGGAGGGTTGCATATAAACAGGCGCGCATTTTTATAATTTCATTAATAATTAAATAAATAATTACAAATTAAAAGTTAAAATAATATTATAATAATATTATATAATAAATTATCCTTGAAACTTGTTTATTTGAAGGCTTCATTTCTAACTTGTGTGATATGCACACATGAAATAAATAAAATTTGGTGTATACAATATGAAATAAGATAATTAACATGGGAATATAAATTAGAAATCTATTATTATCAACGTCAGGAAAAATAGAAGACTATTATTATTGACGATAGATATTAGAAAAGTAGAGAACTACTAATACCAACGTGGGATTCTTAAAATCGATAACACAGAGACCTGTTATTTATTTATACAAAAAAAGAGATCAAGCAGGGACAAAGTTGATAGGAATAAAATATCCAAACTTTCTTTATATACGGCTGATGATTTCAAAACATCTACGATTCTTAATAATAAAACCCTTCTTTTATACAAGGAAACGTTTTAAAAACATTCTCTGCATGAACTTGTATTATATCTTTTCTAATAAAACATTTTATTTGCAGGGGGTGTAAGAAGAAAGAAAAAGGAAAAGAAGGCCAGGCCTTTTACACCTGGCGGGTGGGTAAGCGTCTGAGTGGTTTAAAAGATTGCAGATGGCGTAGTAAGTTACAGTAGTCGATGGAGTCAGGGTGGTGGCAATCGTGAACGAAGGGAAGCCTTGGGCTGCTGATGTCTTCAGTCAGTCGGGTGGCAACCATCGAGTGTGTTGTTTGTGTTGAGCCTGTCAAAAGAGGTAGGAAAAGAACTATCTCCACGCAAGTGCGTTAGTTACTTTTCAAGGGGATTACCGAACGGGGGTACACAGTGTGGGTATATAAGAGAATAAAAAAAGCTAAGAAAAGGAAAGAAACAAAATAAGAAGATAGAGTGTTAAACAAAGAAGAATGACGATTATAGTAAAAGGAGGTGAGACGACGGCGTGCCTGAAGAACATGTGATTTTAAAACGATAAAACCAAGTTTTCCAATCCAATCGGCGGAGGTAATCGCTGATTTTCAACGACGAGTGTTGGGAAGGGGGGGCGGGTTTTAAGGATCAAATTCTTCTTCATATCGTATTAAAGATTGTACACATAAGTTAAAAAATTGTCTTTCGGATTGTCGACGACGTTGTCGTTGAAAAAGGGGTGGTGGTGGTGGTGGAGAGAATAATTTTCTCTCGAGCAGTAGTGAACAGCAACGAACGAACCACGCACGCACGCACTCACATCATGGTCGTCGCGAAACACTTCACTCAGGGTGAGTCGTTTCTGCTCTTTTCTTTACCCCTCTTATTATTCTCTCTCTCTCTCTCTCTCTCTCTCTTTCTTTCTTTCCCTTTAACTTTATCTCTTTTATTCTAGTTTTTCTTCATATCTTTTTAACTTTTCTCCCTATTCTTTTTTTTCTTTCCTCCCGTGTCCCTTTTTGTTACGATCTTAACGAGAAAGCGTGAATGAAACGACAAGAGACACATGTAAGCTTTATCTTCTTTCTCTTTAACTTCCTTCAACTCTTTCTCTTCTTCTTCTTTTTTCGATGCAGCAGCAGTAGCAGCAACCTCCTCCTCTTTTTCTTCCTCTTCTTTTCGCATAGGTGAAATGTGGCCTTGCATAAGAGAAAACTTGGGTGGTGCAACTTGATATCTTATGAGGGTGACAATATAAAGATGGGTAATCGTAGGAACGTGTTCTAATTCGCTCCTCGAATCAACACACTTTCTTTTTAACAAAAACTATACCTAAAAATGAAAATAATGAACATTTCGTAAGATTTTTCGTATTTATTTAATATATATTTTTCATGCTACTATGATCATATTTTAGTTATACGAACAGTAAGTCAAATGTTTGACTAATTCGTAATGACAGTAATTGACTAACGTTTTATATATTAAGTTTAAAAAATAGCAAAGTGCTCGGAGTCAGAGTCAGTCTGCTTGTCTCTTCCTTTGACGCTCATGTCTGTGAGTGTCATTGATTTACAAGAGAGGTTTTTTTTTTTTAAAAAAAGAAAAACGAAGGGAAAGAGAAAAGTGTAGACAAAAGAACGAGACACTCGTCTCGTTGCTCGGAGCAACGAATTTTAGATACAATGATGTTCGAATTAGGGGACTACCTATGACATTAAAGTGAACGTTGTGCAATTTCATTATGAATCAAATTATTATTCTATTACGATGTTTTAACTTAGTTACAAGCACGATAATTATTATACGATAGGTACATTTTATGCTTCTTCTTGAACACTTTCATTTCGAAGAATTTTCCAAGCAACATGTCGGATATGGTAATTTTATTCTCATTAAAATAAAACTATGATATTTCTAATAAATCAATCAAACGATTATCGTATCATTTTACTATCTCTTTCTAATTTTTTTTAAATGAATCATCCATTCATTTTAATAGTTATACACACGTTAATGGATTGTTATAATCCAACATGACTGCTAAGATTCATTGACTTGATAAAATAATAATTAATATTTCTAATTTTTTTAGAATTATTTGAATGAATTCATTTAATTATGTTAATTATTTATCTAATAATTTCTATTATTTTTTTCCTCTTCCCAATTATTAGTTTTTGGGTAGTAAAATTGTTTGAACGTCCATCTTTCTTAGGTAACCTTTTTGTCTTTTACTTTGATCTGTTTTTTGGTTGCTCGTTAATAGGAATTGTGGACAGGTAAAAGCGTTTTAAAGTCAAAACTCTTGAAAGGAAAGTTAAATAGAAGAGACGGGAAAAGCAGATGTAAAGAGAAGATGGCGAATATTTATCCTGATAAAAAAAAAATAAAATAAATATAAGATTAGATATTTCCGACGAAATTCTAGAGAAAAAAAATAAAAAAAAGAGGGACAGTACGTGACTGTACATAAATGTTTATTCGATGTTAAAACCGGTACCAAATTTTCTTGGGCTAACACGATTAGTCACCTTTACGTTTTCATTTTCTTCACATTGAATCATTCTAATGATATTTTAATGATGCATATTTGTAGAAAGAAAACATTAAGGTAATAGGTGAATGAATGAAAATTAATGGGGAAACACATCCCCATTCACCACCCTCTTCCAAATCGTACAAATATAATCAATTAAATAACAATTACAGTAATAATATTAAAAAAAAAAGAAGAGAAAGGTAGGTTTGACCAAAAAAAATATAAACAAAGGGTGGTTAGAGGGGAAGGAAGGGGATAGGACGAGTATCAAGTTCGCGGCCCTTATTAAACGCGTTCGAATTAACGCTCGATTTATTTGCGCTCGCGTAATCTGGGCCATGTAGGGAGCACGAGACATACACATAAACACATATATACATATACATTAACTTTGGTCGAAGTTGGTGAGCAAAGGGGGACGTTCGATAAAAAGAAAGAAAGAAAGGAAGTATAGTAGTTACGAAGAGATGGAAAAAACGCTGCTGAGATCACACACACACACTCATATAAATACATATACACAACAGCTGTGTGAAGAATCCTTTTATTTCACTCTTGATTTAATTTACCGAGCATGGAATTTTCCAAAGCTTTTTTATATTATTTTTCTTTCCTTTCTTTTTTTGCCCAGTGTGTGTGAATCCGCCATATTAAATACGTGATAAGCAACTATTGTCTATTTAATCATTTTCTCTGTTGTATATATCGGTTAACAAAGAATGTACGTGTGTTGATTTATTTTATTTTAACTTGTACTCGTTTTATCAAAATTCTTATGAATTTTTTTTTATTCAGAATAATGCAATAATATGTAAATGTATCTCTATATAAAACGGTATTATTATTATAATTATTTAACAGACAATTAGCTTGCATAAATGTTTTTAAATATGTACAGGTGTTAATGTTATTTCTATAGAATGTTATATTAGATAGGTTTCATATTAGATTAAACGTTTGACACAACTAAATGGAATTGGAGTTTTTTTCTTCTCATCAGATTACGCGAACGGAGACAGATTAGATTAAATAGTTGTGACGAGACACCAACTCTTTTTAAATTTATTTTTAATATCTTTATTAGGGTGGGTCAAAAAAATCAATTATTCTTTTTTTACAAGTGCCACGGAAAAATAGGTTGCTAGATACCTTAAAAGAATTCTCACTAAATATGAGCTCTTAATTTTAATAGGAAGATCCTTCGCATCGCAGTTTTTTATTTTTTTCTCAGTCCAATAGAATAAAATTCATATCTCATCATTAATTGATCGTAGAGAAAAATGTTCTAGATGAATTTTGTAGGAAATTTAATGCTCTACAAAAAAGGTATCTTATATTTTTTCCGTAAACCTCACCATTTGGATGATATTGAAGATTTAAGTTTGATTATTTTAAGACAAATTTCATTTTTTTTTTGTGAATTTCATAACTCGACAATGAATGACTATTATAAAATGCGCAATACAAATTTTTGTAGAAAATTAACTGCTCTATAAAAATGGTGTCTTATGTTTTGGCGATTAAATTAAGAGTTAAAAAGATATTCAGAGACAAAAATCAGTACACATGAAAGTTTGATGATGAATATCTTTTGAACGCTTAATTTAATCGCCAAAACATAAGACACCATTTTTATAGAGCAGTTAATTTTCTACAAAAATTTGTATTGCGCATTTTATAATAGTCATTTATTGTCGAGTTATAAAATTCACAAAAAAAAATGAAATTTGTCTTAAAATAATCAAACTTAAATCTTCAATATCATCCAAATGGTGAGGTTTACGGAAAAAATATAAGATACCTTTTTTGTAGAGCATTAAATTTCCTACAAAATTCATCTAGAACATTTTTCTCTACGATCAATTAATGATGAGATATGAATTTTATTCTATTGGACTGAGAAAAAAATAAAAAACTGCGATGCGGAAGATCTTCCTATTAAAATTAAGAGCTCATATTTGGTGAGAATTCTTTAAGGTGTCTAGCAACCTATTTTTCCGTGGCACTTGTAAAAAAAAAATAATTGATTTTTTTGAGCCACCCTAATCTTTATATTTTATCGCAAAACTCTCTTGAATTCATTCATGCAACTTTGTCAATGGTTACTTTGCTTATTAATTATGAAAAAAATGAAAAATCGTTTGTCATAAATTGAATTTTGTAAGAGGATAGCACGATGTACGAGAAAGTGGCATACAACAAACCAAGTATCAGCTCCAAGTGAATTATATTTCCCTGTTGAAAATTTCATATTACGAACAAGTAGAAAATTGTTTCCCATAAATTCAATTTTATAACAGTATCACATAACGTAGATGAAAATAGTTAGGGATGCAGAAAAAGATTGAATTTTCATTAATCAATGTGTGAACACGATTTAATTTATTAAAAGTGTCAATTTGATAATCAAAATGATTTAATAAATGTAAAACTAAGTTACCATAAGGTGTTACTTAAAAAATGTTATTTGATTTATTAAAAACTTGTATCCTAAAAAATATTAATCTAATATAAACATTTGATAGAAACGTTTGACGAATTTTATGATCAACAGCAACGCGATATATTCTATATACGTATATGCAATTTATGTACAACGTACGTGTGTATGTGTACGTGTGTTTACATTAAATGTCAGGAGATATCAAAGCGTTTATGATAAAGTCACTTACAGTATAAATACGTACTTTGTATGTATCCAGTGTCAGGAGTACAAAGCACTTCGGTGACTTCGACCAAAAGGGAAGTTAGCACGATGAAAACGTTTACTTGTGTGTTACCTAAATGCAACCATGGACGGTTACTTCTTTATGTGGATGTCACGTAGAAGAAACAACAAGGAGAGAAACCGATTCGGTAAACGGATATTCTTAAACAACATCCGTTCTCTTTAGAAATTCTTATTGTTAAATAGAATTGAGATGAACAACAGAAAATAACATAACTAACAAATATATTCAAACACATTTATTAATACAGATCTTAAACACACACATATATGAAATATTGAAATATTTTGTAATCACAAAAGATTAGAAAAATATTTGAAAAAAAGATGATGTTGAACTTAGGATAAAAGAAGCACGTGAAAGATGTCTGAGGGGAACTTTGAATGAGTATTTCTTACTCTGTCTAACTTTCATATGTCCACACACGCACACACATTTATACTTTCTCTTTCTCTGTCGGATGCACGTAGAATGAGTCATGAGAGGCATCCTAGCGGTTCCGTCTTCCCTGGAATTTTGTCTCATCCTGGGATAGTCGCGTCGTTTGGTGTAGAATGCTCGAATTTCGGTTCTCTTAGAAGACAATTCAAGATGACTTACACATACATACACACACCCACATCCATCATAATATATATATATATATATATATATATATATATATATATATATATATATATATATATATATATGTTCACATTGTACACAGATACCATGTATACTTTGTCTTTTTGGACAGGTTAAAACGTCGAGTCTATGGTAATGAACGGAGTTAATTATTTCCTCCCGTTGTTAGGTGTCGTCGACCTCCCTGAGAACCTCTCCGAAGTCTCTCACTCAGCTTGACTCGTTCTATAAAACTTTCGACCTCGATCATCGACGTCACAATTTTTTTCGACTTCTAGAACACACGAGAGACAGAAAAAAAGAACAAATTTCACAGACAAAAATGTTTTAGATTGGTTGTTTTGTCAACATTGTTATTTCAAACATTAATTTGAAGATCATCATTCTGATGGTTGCATGACAATTCGAGAAGTGTTTGCTAGTTGAGTTTATCAAATATTATTAAGAATATAATGAGATTATATGAGAAGAATAGTGAAATGATCTAGGTACTTGCATATATGCATATACACATATACATATGTTTAATCCTAAGGTAGGGTAAGCTTCTTAAGAGCCGAACTTACAACTTGTTGTGTCGTTAAACTACTTTCCGTTACGTAATTAGACACTGGGTTTCGTTCCATGAAACGACACTTTATTAAACCATACATAATTCTTATGCAAACTTCAATAATGCACGTTGCTTGGATGTTGCAGCTACAATTCTTGGTATTACTTTAAATGATACACGAATATATTAATACATGATTATACGAATGAAAAAAAAAGAAAGAAGTATCAAGAGCCGTGCAATTTTTTGGGTAGATGCAGGTGCATTGGTCACGTGCCTTGTGCACCTGCATGACCGTGACACCTGCACGTCAGCTGCTATAAAATCTTATTTTTCTTTTTTTTCGAGGACCACAGCCCAAGCCAATTTTTTTCTGGATTTTCAAATTAATATTACATTTTATTTGACAAAACGTTCTATAAAATTTTTTTCTGGTTGATTTCATCACTTGTATGATTTTGTTTTGATGGTAAGGGGATGAAAGAAGGGGTGTTTCTGAGAGGTCTAAGTACGTGACTATTGTTATACCCGCATACCCGTGTAAGAGATCATTTTTAGTATAAAAGGATGCAACTAAATCGCGAACGATCTCGAAGAATGGACTGGAAATTGCATGATACTTTTCTCTTCATCACCGATCTGTGAGAAAGAAAGAGATCCCTAACTTCACATAAACGTCCAAACGAGTGGGACTAAAAGCACCCTCGATCATTAACCACCCTTACCCTATTTTTTATACTCCCATGTCTTGTTCCATCTTACCCTCTTTACTCTTTTTTTGTTGCATTCCTTTTTTTTTGTTTTTGTTTTATTGTTAATCATCTTTTCAATCTTAAACGATGAGTTTTGATCATGTATATACAAAACATTGTTCATTTAATTATTTCAGCATACACACACATAGACAGACAAATGTACAAACGTTGAAATGTTGTATGTGTTGATAGGAATAGCAATAGAATTTATGGGACACTGAATATGGTTAAACTATAGTGTATTCTCGATCGAATGAGACTTAAGTGTCAATCCCCAACGTTTCTAGCAGTAGCAATTGGTTGGGTTGGTTAACAACAGGTGGCTTGCTAGACAATACCTTGATATTCCTTTGATTTTCACCTATACATTTTGCCAATCTAATCCAATAGCCATTGCATCGTTATTCCATCATCAACTTACACCACTTAGTCATTTATATACACCTGTTTCTTATTTCTCAAATGTTTTAATGAAACTTTTGAAAAAATACATTCCTTTTAAGTATTGAAAGTACTTTTAAACAAATGTCCTGATTTGTAAAAAGTAAATGACATATTATTATTTCTTTTTTTAGGTTCGAGCCCAGAGTTTGGGGTGCCGGATATGACAGTCATCAGTGATATCGATGAGACAGGGATTAATCGGAATCTTCAAGTTCGATACGAAAGGGACCAGATTTATGTATCCTTTTTCTAACAATTCTTACAGTGGTTTCTTCAGAAATCGAAGAAAACGAGTAGGACAAAAAAAAATAGGAATTATCTGTATAGAAATAGCGAATCGAAAGAGAGAAATATTTTGTTCCTTTTGTTAATGCCAAACTCTTACTTTACCATTCCACTTGACGGTTTTTTTCAGAAGTATTTAAAGGATGGCGCTAAGGTGCCTTTTCTCGAACGAGCTAAAAAGAAATTCTTTAGAATGATCGAGCATTGTGTCACTCTTGGAAAGATCCAAATGTGGTGAAAGGTTCTTTTAAGTATGTCGTTTATATCTTCAAATGTCTATACGTGTATCTTACACGCTTGTCGTTTTCGATAGGAATTCTTCAAGAGTCTCGTAATAGCTCAGACAGACTCAGATTTCTTTCAAATATTAGATAAAAACTTTTGAAAAGATTTGAAATGTTTATACATTTAGATTTATCGATTAGATTAGGTTTTCAAGTGCTAACGTTTGTTGAACAAATGATTCATTATTTGAGTTTTTGATTTATGCACGCATATTTCATTCTATTTGCAAATATATAAATTTATATTATAAAATAGTAATCATCTATTGAATTAAAAAGAAATGCCGAATGAAATCATAAGACCTCCCTTAGGAAATAAAATAGAATAGGATAGGATTGTATAGGTTAGAATAAATGAAGAAGAAAAGTAAAAGAAGAAGAAAAAGAAATAAGAAAAGGAATATAAATAAAAGGAGTGTGTTGGGTGCGAAAGAGAGAAAGACATATGAATTTTGCAGGGGTGGGGCATTGCTCCCGGGTTAGTTGGTTGCCATGGCGACAACCCCAGTCAGCTGGTGAACCACCCCAGGGCCAGACCCATTCATCTCGTCCTCGGTTTGCCGACCCAACGACCGACACCGACGACCCACTGTCGTTTTTGCTTCTCTGAGACTCCCGCCAATTCCCTTCGCTAACCCCTTCAACCCCTTGCAACCCTTGCAACCTCTCAACGAAGCCTGCAACTCCCTTCAAACCATTCCAATCCATCATCTCATTCTCTCGAAGCTTGGATTGCACAACAAATTGCATCGCGTTCCAATAAAATGGCACCTACTACACGCCGAGCATAAACGGCGGCTGGTTTCTTGTTCTTTAAATGAATTCAATGAAATCTGAGGAACTGTGCCCGAGTTCGAATCAATTGGAATTATTTTCCATTTGGCGTTGTAAATTCATTGAATTAGTTTGAATTTAATATTCACACAGGTAATCGAAATACGATAGGAAATTCGTAATCACTTTAATGTAGGACAAATCTTAATTGGTGATATTGAAATAGGTAGGTAGGATCGCGAAGTAATAATATCGAGCTTATTGAAACTAGCAGCAGGTTAGTTCGATGATTCGAATTCGTTAGCGGATCGTTAAGGCAATTCGTTAATGAGCATTTCCTCGTGCTTGAGTAATGTTTAGAGGAACGTCCGTTTAGATGATAAGCGTGGGTTGCGTAAAACCATGTTGTAAAGTAATCTACTAGTTTATGTGTGTTTGCTTTAACGATTCTCAAGCCAATGGTTTAAAGTCTTATCATTTTATAGTCTTTGGTTCAAAAGATTTTATTTCAAGTTTTCATTCAATCTGGATTATTTTTAGCACAGGTGTGGGTTACTTTTGTAGAATCGTGATTTTTCTCAATTTATTCGTTTCGTCTTTAACTGTATAAAGAAATAAGAAACAGATACTTGGAGGGTAGAGTAAAAGGGGGTGAAGATGAAGGTGGTGATGGTGGTGGTGGTAGCAGTGCGTTCTCATTAACTTTTCACTAGCAAAAGCGCTCTTAGCTGGCTTCAATTGCTTTCGTCGAGTAGAACGAGCTCGCCCACCTTTTAACACACAGCCGTTAGAAAGAGAGAAAGAGAGAAAGAAAGAAAGAAAGAAAGAAAGAAAGAAACGGAAAGAGAGAGGGAGAGAGAGAGAGAGAGAAATGCGAGGGTCAGAAAACCGGATGTGCAGCAGCTAGTCTCGAGAAGCTAGTAGCATATCCCGTGTTTGCAGAAGCCGTCGAACCGAAGAAATTGGGCCATGACAGGGTGCAAACAGCTCAAAGTGAGAATGTGAAAACGTAGAGAAAGAGAGAGAGAGAGAGAGAGAGAGAGAGAGAGAGAGAGAATAAGAAAAAGAGTGAACGAGTTACAAGGAGGAAGGAAAGGTTGAGGGTTAGTTGTTCAGCAGGATTAACGTTCAACATTCGGACCATTGCATCTTGTATTTTTTTTGTTACTTTCTTTCTTCTAACTTTTCTCAAGAAACTCTCTTATCCTAGACCATTGTCTACTACTTTTTTTTCTTCTTTAAGCTCACGTTAATCCGACAAAAATTCTGAAACATTTTGTAAAGATAATTCTAAGTAAAATTGACATTGCTTTTTTCATACAGTTGAACGACAGGATTCATCAGAATACAGGACAGTTAGATCGTTGAGTAGATTAGAAAAATAATACTTAAAATAATAGGTTTATTTAAATTAGAACATTAGGAAGGGACTTTTCCTATCACCCTGACAATGATGAAGATATTTTTTCATTTGGTTGATAGTGAAACTTGGTATGGTTTTTTTCGTACCCCTATAAAATGTCACAGAAGGGTAACAATCGTTATGGATATATTATCCTCCCTCCTATTTTATTTCTAGCCCGTACCATTCTCTGAGTCATCCCCTAAATAACTATCGTTCGCGTGACGTCATACCAAGTATAACTTGCATCCTTATTTATCCCTTATCCTATCCCCCATTTTTTTTCATCGTTTAACATAAGCAAATGTCATTGTCCTAACTCAAAGATCCTAACGATTCTAACTTTTATTGATTGGGTTTAGCTACAAATGTGTTTATTTATTGTACAATTGTGTAAAATGTGTTTTCCTTAACTCAGATTATTTAAATAAATACAGACTTACACAGGATCCATTCTGGTTGCTGTTAATCCTTACAAGGAGGTTGACTATTACACGAACGTAAGTACTTTTGATGATTTCATTTTGGTTTTGTTTGTTACGTAAATTCTATCTTGATAACCTAAATTTAGGCAAATTAATAAAAATTAAAATATAAAAATGTCTGCTGTGGTGTTTGTTTTAAGCTTACGTCAATGCGAAATTATTCGTAAGTTTCCTATTGAGGGGATACACAGGAAATAAGTATCCTATCGTCAAAGAATAGTAAATGAACAGGATAATTAATAAATATGATTGTTTGTAGTTTAAATATTATTGTCATCGATCAAAAACGTTCGATAAGCTTTGATTGATTCTTTTGTGTTGGATCTTAACAAAAGGATTTTTATAATTCAAACGTTTACGGCTATCTTTTTATCAACAATTATAATTTCTTTTTTTATTTTAACATAAAATGGTTTCAAAAAGTATAGAAACCATTTTCTTCTAAATTACAATTTAATGTTTAGGGATTTTATGATAAAAATTAGTAAACGATAAATAATAAATTTCTTAATGGAAAGAAGAATCCCAAGAATTTAGTATAAATTGATAAAAATAAGGACGTAATTTTGAAGCATTATCAATAGAAATACTAGCAGGAATATCACATAGCAAATGAAAACAGGAAACGGAAGCTGCAACCAGCGTTCTTGTACTGATATGAACGACACACAGGAGTATTCTAGATTATGTTGATTATTAACTCTCTACATTGAAAAATGTAGAAAATCTTGCATCGTGAATTTTCATTTACTCATTTTAAAAAATCCATATTTAATTGTCAATTCTTATTCCTAATTAAAAATTCATTAAAAGGTATATTGCAAATGAGAAAATTGAATTTCAGCGTACCCCAAAATGAGAGAATGCACGTGGGGGAAAACAACGTGTTAATTATGTATTACCAACCCAAAAAATACTAAAAGTTTCTATGATATCTGTTAGATGAATGTTACAATTATAATCTTTGTTTCTATTTAATATTTATCAATGAAATATTAATGAACAAACAGTTTTTTCTTCTATTTCATGCAACAAATATGTTTAACTGTTTTTAAAGGATATTGGTATTCCTTATCCGAATATTTCTTATAGTGTTAAAAAAGTACCACTACGTTTAAAACGTAAAAAAAAGAAGTAGATTGTCAACGAACGAACCGCATTTAGGTACAAAGTGGCTTCCACTCGATCTCGAAGTAAATTCTTCTTTCAACCCTAAGCCCTAGGAGTAGAAGAACATGCTTGTGGTATACACTACCCTAACGCGACATAGAGACATGGGCACTCTCGAGTAGTTGATGCCATTTTAAGTACACACATACAACCCACACACACACATGTCTTGAATATGTTTACTTACAACTGATGTATGTGTGTATGTTCGACGTACCGCGTGTGGTCAGAAATAGAGATTAAACGGGTCGTTAAAGAAGTGTTGTATGTATTGTGTATATATATATATATATATATATATATATATATATATGTGTGTGTGTGTGTGTGTGTGTTAAAAAAGGCAGAAGAAGTGCTGCGTCGGTCAATCAATTGGCCGACACGCGAACATCATTTTCAAATGCATTCTTTTTTTTTCTTTCCTTTGTTTTTTCCCTTTTCCCTAGCGGATGACGATAAGCCGAAAGGAAACAATTTGCTCTGTGATAACCGCATACTTATCTATTTTCTTATTCTTATTCTTATTCTATTTCTTTTTTTACTTTCGTTGGTGTACTAGGATACTTTCAAAGTCAATTTTGACAAAAACAATCCATTGTTTCACCATGCAGTTTCGATTGGTGCTTGGACAGTAAAATTAATTCAAAGATTGAATTTAGGTAGTTTATTAAACGATGAAGAAGTTTTAGGGTAAAATTGTTAGAAATTTCTTATAAAAAAAACAATAGGACACCCAAGATAAAAAGTTGGTGTCCTAAATGACAGAGAGAGTAAACGAGGGACTAGGAAGATAGCCAGGCATTTTTGAAGGTCAACAAAAGGCTTTTGCACCCATGCAAGGGAGAATGAATGGACGTTGAAAAGAGAGAGAAAAGTTCGTCGTTCCCGTGTTGAAGGAAGAAGGAAAAGGGCGGTAGGAGGAAGCAATGGTGGTGTGCACGCCCCGCGTTATTGATCGAGGACTGGAGCTCGCTCACATCGGATTCGGAAAGTTCCTCGTCCTCGTCCTAGTCCTCCTCCTCATCGTCCTCTTCCTAGTCCACTGGGTTCACCATAATGCCTTCAGCTACTTTCTTCCATTTGTTTTTTTCTTTTTCTTCTTTTCTTTTCTTTTACTTTACTCCTTTTTTGTCTGTCTTTTCCTACCAAATTTCCATTTCTCTATCACTTTTCCTTCTTTTTATTCATTGCCTCACCACAGCTGCTTTTTTTCTCATACCACCAGGTTTTCCTTAGGTTTCAAGACTGATTTTCAAATCTTTTAGGCCCTTTTTAATTGTTAAAAATGTCTAAGCAAATGCAGAAATTGTTTATTTGCAAATAATTAACTGTTAACAATGATTTTTGATAGGTTTTATTGTACTGGAATTATCAAAATGATTGAGTGAATGTTTGCATTTATGGATTATGCTAATTTTCTAACATTGTTCATAGTTGTGATTAGATTAATTTGAATTGAATTGTTAATCAAAGAATTTCAAAAGGGGATTGTAGGATTTTGATAGATTGACACAAATTCTGTTATGTAATTCTATTTCTTGTGACAAGAAAGTAATACGAATCCGTGTCGTATTTAATGGTAGATCGGTGGAAGAGCAAATGATGGATCCAACTATGGAGCAATGCAATTTCCGTCAGAACGATTAGGTTGACCAACGTCAAGCTAAAACTCGAGAACTCGATTACGGTCTTGGATATCACCGATAATAAGAGAAACCTTCCATTTTCAATTCTGTAAACGTTTTAACACCGGTTCAATTAATTCTACTTTTTATTTTATATACAAATACAAACAAATTTCAGCAATATAAAAATAAGAAATTAAAAATAGTACTTTGTGATATTTTTGTAAATTTTGAGTCAAGATTTTTTTTCTATATTATATTATTTTTCTATATTATTTTTTTCTCTTTATAGTTGAAAAGGGGTTGAAAAGTTTTGAGTCTATAAAGCAAATGGGGGTGCACATTTTTATTAATAATTTGTAATTGTATATTTAAATTTCAAATATATAATTATTAATTATACTATATATAAATATAGGATTGCAAAAGAAATATATTAAATATTACAAATATAATTTATATAAAAAGAAAACCCCCAAAAGTATCCAAATTCCAATAAACTTTTTGGTGTGAAAACATTTGAAAAAGAAATATTACGTTGATTTGATTTTTCTCTTTTTTTCTCTCTCTTTTTTTTTATATATTAACCCAATTCTCGAGGATAACTTTTGAATATCACTGAAGCGATATGATAATGAACAAGATTTGACCCGATAAAGAAATGAACCGAGAAGTGGTGAACTCCTCTCTCACTCTCTCGCTTTTTCTTTCTCGGGTATATAAGCCTTCGCAACCCCATTTCGTGGTGTAATTTCCGCGGATTCTCGACGTGTTGTAATACTCAACGAGAGAAAAGAAGAGAAGAACGAGCAAGAGTAGCAAAAAAAAAGGAAAAAGAAAAAAAAGAGCTCATGCTTCGAGACACGTGAGACGATCCAGTGTTTGCCAGCCCTAGGGGTCTCGAAAACTCAAAGACTCTCTTCGATCAACATGCCTAGTTCACTATTAAACAAGAGTATCATACTTCTCTAACTTGTATGAATTAGGTCACTTTTTAATACTCAAATATATCAACAATTATTCCAATAATTTTAATTCAATTTTATTTTTTTTTTATTTTAAAAATTATTTTATTTTAAAATTAAAAAAAATAATTCCAATAGAAACAATTACTCTGTCAACGTAAAAAGGAATTTATTCTAATGGGTAGTAAACTGAATTAATTAAAACATAATTTAAATAGAATGACAACCCTAAAAAATAAAATGAATTTTAATTGAAGTTTTACGAGGTGAAAGGTCAAGGGATCGTCTTTGAAAAAGTCTGAATCTTTTTTTTTCTTTTCCTTTGATTTATTATCAAACATGTTTTTTTTTCTTCTCTCTCGTAGGGTGTTTATTTTTGGAAAAAGAAGAAAATTATCTCGCGGATGTATTTTTATCTCGAATCCTATGGATAAGCTCTGAAAGAACTGTACACACACACACTATACTCGTCTCATAGGAAGGAAAATAAACGAGAGAGAGTTTTAAAAATAACACAAGCATATGCAGATAGCTCCCTTTACGTGTCCAGGTGGTGGTAGTGGTGGTGGTGATAGTGATAGTGGTTGGTGTTGCTTTGAAAGTGCATCGATAACACAACCATCCTTCTTTTTTTTTTGTTTCTTTTTTATGTTTAAACGAAAGAAGATGCATCCACCGCAACGAATTAATTCCAACAGGGTCATTACACTTCCCTAATTGAATTTAAGGGTGATCTGTTTTTTCAAATATATTTCGAGTAAACCAATGAACTTATTTGATTTATCTTTAATTGCTATCACATTTGTTTTTCTAATAGAAAATTACACGTTTGTTTGTTTCAATTAAATTTTCATTTTAAAATCAATCACGTTTAAATTATTATTAATTATTATAAACATTCAAAAGTAATATTTAAATGACGAAAGGTTAAAAAAATGGTTTCATCAATTTGAAATGATTCAATCTACGATTTCATTTCATTCGAATCGTATTGAAAGAAAATAAAAAAATACAATTGACTTTGAATAGGAAACGCCTTATTATTCTTCATTTTGATATCATCCAGACGGGAGAATAAAATAAAAAGAAATGAATGAAAAGAAGAGTAGAAGGAAAGGTAAAAAAATAAATAAAATAGAAAAGAAAATAAAGACATTATTAGATCGAGGAAGAAGCTTGTTTAAAAACTCTTCCAGGAGAACGAAACGTAGTTAGTTTTATTGTATACAAAAATTCGAAGTCACTTTTATAACTTTATTAAAGTAAAGAATACGTAAGTTGTTATAGGCTAACAAAAAGAGAAGAAGAAAAAAAACATGGATAAAAAGTCACCCTGTTAATGCCTAAACATATTGGAATATTATCACAAGTTGTAGTTTGAATTCTGATCAAAATCAAAATCATACTCAATTATTTGATTGAACAGAAACCATACTGTATAAAAAAGCCCTTTTATATTTAGAAAATACAGTGTATTTTAATTTGATAGAAGTATCACTTCCATTTCTTCACTTTAAGTATGAAAAATGTTAACCCAAACCTTTAAAAGCTCGTGACACAAACTTACAAACCATTTTTTATTATTGTATCTGAAATTTGAAATCATTCACATGTTAAATTCAGAACTGTAATAAACACCTTTCGACTAATAAATAAAAATAAATGAAATAAAAGAGTAAAGAATAGTTCACGCCTGACACAAAACTAGGTTACACTACTTGCTTGGAAGCAAGTAAAACTAACTTTCCTCTTTCCGCGCTACACAAGAAAGATGTGGGATCCTATACTGCATTCTGAGGAACGTTTGCTTACATACATAATGTATATATCAGTGTATCCGGTGTAAACCGGAGATAAATGTAAACCTCGACACTTTTTCTGAATACTTTGAACGATTGAAATGTGAAAAACCTTGGATCTTTTCGTAACTTTCTAAGCTAACAAATGAACGAATTATTTTGTTAATACTAGATTGATTTGTATCATTGCAATCTCCTATTATTTATAGAGTAACAAATGTTTTAAAGAAAGAGTGATTACGATTTGATTTCCAAGTATAGCTTCGTTAAAAGAATTTTGCATGAATTTATTTGTAGTTTCATACGTGTGCGCATATATGCATGTCCCTGTTGTATGCCCCACGCTATTCCCAAGGGAGTCGGCCTACAAAACGAAAAGGGGATTACTGAAACTCTGTCGTAAATATCCTAACTACTACACCATGCGTCATCGGATTCACGTTGCAATTAATCGGCTTAACAAGGAGGATGTTAAAAACCTCATTCTACTTTTTCCCTTCTTTTCTTTTTCCAATCTCTTTGTTAGTACGAAGTATCATCAGAGTTACAATTCATCAATCAAGAAACAAAGATCATCGATGATCGATCATAAATTCACGAAACAAATTAATTGATAAAAAGAATGTTTTATGATTTGTATGTGTAATTATTATTTTGCAGGAATATGTTAGCCGTTATCATGGAAGAAAAATGGGTGCACTCGAGCCACACGTTTTCGCGTTAGCCGAGGCAGCTTACAGATCACTTCAAGATACGGAAAGTAATCAATCCTGTGTTATATCTGGTGAGAGTGGTGCTGGTAAAACCGAGACAACGAAATTCATCTTGCAGTATTTATGTTCCGTCACTAGCAACGTCGACACTTGGGTTGAACAACAAATATTGGAAGCCAACACCATTTTAGAAGCTTTTGGTAATTATTTCTAATCATCTTATGACCCAAAAAATATTTTAATGAAACAAATTTTGATAATTAATTTTGGTTCACGGTTCCCGGTATTTTTTTATTTATTTTTTTTTTTATCATTTTACTTTCACATAAAACTTTTGACATAGATTCTTTAATGAAAGAAACAGGAGAGATAATTTTTTTCCTACCCACGTTTCATGCGTGCAATGTCATTTAGAAATGAAAAGGCAGGATTCACAGTGGTTTGAGTCAAGGACAAGCGTGGCAATTCAGGTGTAAAATGCAGTTGCGAGGGGTGGAATCTGGGTCATGGGGGAAAAGGAAGGATTAATAAGAATCGAAACGTTCTCTTCAGATGTTACGATAAATCGAACCGTGCACTTCATCTACGAATCTAGAACAGTTTCCATTTGTCATGATTTTCTATTTCATTTTATAAACTAAAAAATAAATAATTTATTCCACAGGAAACGCTAAGACGGTCCGAAATGACAACAGTTCGAGATTCGGTAAATTCATGCAAGTGTGCTTCGATAGTAAATGGATGATCAAGGGTTGTATCATTCAGGATTATTTGTTGGAACAAAGTCGTATTACGTTTCAAAGTCCTGGAGAACGTAATTACCATGTCCTTTATCAATTGGTGGAAGCTGGTACGAGGGACAAAGAATTTGCCGAACAATTCAAACTAAAACCAGCGATTCATTACAAGTATCTTAATCAATCCGGATGCGTTAAAATCGGAGGGATATCGGATTCCAGAAAATTAGACGCTTTGAGGCTGGCATTTAACGTGCTGCAAGTAAAAAACAAACCCTCAGATTAAACATATCAAACATTTGACAACTGTTCCTCTAATTATTCCTTTTATTTGAACATTTTCAGGTGGCCCCAGAAATGTGCGAAGGAATATTCCGTGTGCTATCAGCGATCTTATGGTTGGGTAATTTAAATTTCGAAGATGTCGACGGTGAAAGATGCGAACTGACCGAAGAGGATGAGGAAATAATCGAAACGGTGGCCCCACTTTTGGGTCTTCAAGTGGAAGATTTAAGAAAGGTAGTGCTGATACGGCAAATCAATGTACGAGGTAACATAACCGAGATTCCACTTAAGGTTCAAGAAGCCAAAGAAAATCGTCACGCAATGGCAAAAGCATTGTATTCGCGAACGTTTGCATGGTTAATCAATCATATAAATAATTGTACGAATCCTGGACAAGACAGTTCACGATTTCTCGGCGTACTCGACATATTTGGATTTGAGAATTTTTCTTTAAACAGTTTCGAACAACTTTGTATTAATTATACCAACGAAAAGCTTCACAAATTCTTCAATCATTACGTTTTTGCATTGGAACAAGAACTTTATCATCAAGAAGAAATTCAATATTCTCATATAACGTTTACTGACAACACCATGTGTTTGGAATTGATCGAGAAACCACCCAGATGTGTATTAAAATTACTCACTGAACAATGCCACATGCCCAAAGGTTCCGATCTGGCGTATTTAACTAACCTACATGCCGAATTTGATAATCATCCCTGCTACGTCAAAGGTGACGATCGTCGTAGATGGGAAAAAGAATTTGGTGTCCGACATTACGCCGGTTGCGTGACTTACACAGTCGAAGGTTTCGTTGAAAAAAATAGAGATGTTCAGCAGGATGTGTTTTTTGACTTCATGTCAAGAAGTACTAGCGAATTTGTCCAAGAGATCACAGTTTATCAAGACCTTTTAGGATGTACGGTACTTCGTGCAACTGGTAACGCAGCAACAACGATGTCTCGTGGAACGTCAAAGGGTAAACCAACGTTGTGCGATTCGTTTCGACACCAATTGCAAGCCCTGGTTGATGTACTGCAAGCAACAACACCTTGGTACGCGCGTTGCATCAAACCCAACATGGAAAAAGTCTCCAATCACTACGACGAAAAACTAGTTCTCGATCAATTGAAATATCTTGGAATGTTGGATATCATTCGTATAAGAAAAGAAGGCTTCCCAATACACATGGGTTTTCATGATTTTGTCTCGAGATATCGGTGCCTTGACAGGGGACGTAATATGTTGTCACGCGATGACAGAGAAGCTGTTAGATCGTTGATCAGTAGCCAAGGTATTCCGGAAACCGAATGGCAAATTGGTAAAACCAAAGTATTCCTACGTAGTTATGTGCACGAACCTTTAGAAGATTGCAGGAATCAAATGGTCAGCAGCAATGCTTTGATGATACAAAAGATTTGGCGAGGATACACCGTACGAAAGGGTAAATATTTAGGATCGTTCAATCATCCATTTCATTTATCTTACGGATTCCTAATAATCGCTGTAATTATTTTTTCAGAATACAAGAAGATTCGTGAAGCCGCGTTGAAAGTACAACATGCGTACCGTGGCTGGAAATTGCGAATTATATTTATTCGCAAACGCAGAGCTGCTATTATTATACAAAGCCATTTGAGAGGTGTTTTTGCCAGGGAAGTTGCTGCTGCATTGAGGGAAATGAGACGAGTGGACGAAGAAATGAGAAAGAGAGAAAGATTGGAAGAAGAAAGAAGATTGATGGAGGATAAGAAAGCATTGGAAGAAAGTCAAAGGTATCATTTAAGCGTACAACTATCCGAGAAAGTGAACAACTGTGGATTTGTTCATGTATGCATGGATTCGTTCGATGTACAGGGTGATTTGTTACAAATAATCTAAATGTCTTGCTATTAGTGTTGGTCAAAAATCGTTTAGACATTTTTAATTGATCGTTAAAATTATTTATATTTTATGGAAAATAATAATATCACCCTGTACAAGTGGTACAGTCTAACAAAATCGTCTAGGATAATTGTTAAATAGAGAACAGTCGACGATACGTTAACAGTGTTTCGTTTGTGTCTCTTATAGCGCGCAGTACAATGGTATTGTTGGAATGGAACCAGGGTAAGTTCGTCAAAAAATACACCTGACGAATAAACGACCCTTCTTCTTTCTTGCTGCATGTTTGTAACGCGAAACGCGAGCATGTTATTACTAGTTTGTAGATATATTTTTGTCCGATCCAATATAACAGGTGTACAATATTTATTGACGAATCCAAATGAGCTTTTGCTTTTAGTATTGTGTTCATATATTCCCGATAAACACTTTGTAAAGAAGATCATTTTTGTTTTCCAACAGAAAAGCACAAGAAGAGATAGCAACGTTGACGCAGATGGCAGAACAAATGAATTCGAAGATAGCAGCGTCGGATTTGCAATCGGTCGATTTGGACAATTTGTTTTCATTTTTGTCCGATGTTCAATCGACGAAGAGCAATCAAATAATCGAGGAAATCGGTGAACAGATGGATAATCTAGTAGAAGATTTAGACGTCGAATTGGAAACTGTGATAAAGCAGGAATTGGAAATGAATTCTAAGGTGGAATCTAAGATGAACACGACGCCTAATGGTCAAGAAGTAACACCGGTACAGCAAGCGCAACGAATAGGTGGGAGTACAGGAAAGTTGGGTCAACCGAGTCTTCCTGAACCAACGGAACCACCACCTCCACCACCACCACCAATTCCTCCATTGGCATTGAACGGTGATTCATCGGCGGATAATGGTGAACCGATATACGAATCTGTTTTACCACGAGAAGAAAGTGGGCCTAGTAGTCCCATTATGATCAATGGTAGTCCGGGAACAATGAACGGTGATAGTTGTGGTTTTCCACCACCAGTACCAGTTAGTAAAGTGAAGGAACCACTTGCTAGCAGTCCTCCACCACGACCAGAGTCGCAAAATTCTAATGGCCATCATTTGCATCACAATCATCATCATCACCCAACTCAAATATCTCAACCGCAACAAAATGGTCATGACCAGCAACAACAACAACCCATTCAGCCACAACAACAACCGCAACAACAGCAACAACAATTGCAACAACAACAAGCACAAGTACCACAACAACCTATCGAAAGGGAACAGAGAAGGAAATGTAGAGTCGAACGTAAATTGCAAGAATTGGAGGATAAGAGGGAACAGGATATAGAACAAGCCACTTATCACGATATCGTTGAATTTGCACAGAATTATTTCAACAGTCACGAAAGATCACCTGAGGGAACGATAATGGCTACACTTACAAGAAAATCACGTGGCAAAAGTGTCGAATTTATTCCAAAATATGAAATGGTCACTTATTACAAAGGATCTAGCATTCCCAATTCTCATATTCATATGTACGATCCTGACAACGTTAACGTTGCCTGTTCAGTATTCAGGGATCTCTGCAAATATATCCGTGGAGAGATGAAATTAGATGTAGAAATAGCTACGATACAAAGTATCATTGGGTATGGAATAGAACGGGAAGAATTGAGGGATGAAATATTCGTACAGTGTATGAGACAAGCTACTAATAATCCTAATCCTGAATGGGCCGAACGCGTATGGTTGTTACTTTGCTTGGCTATTGTTGCATTTCAACCTAGCAAATTGCTTTACAAATATTTTGTCTCGTTTCTTCGAAAGAATTTAGTTCTCGAAGGTAAACTAAGACAATACGTGCAATGGTGCATCGACAATTGCAAGAACACCAAAGTTTCCTGTAGACAGTATCCACCTTCGACCGTTGAGATTGCTGCCATGAGACGATTGGGTACGATAGTGTGCAGATTCTTTTTTCTCGATGGTAGAACTAAGGCTATCGATGTTCATCCAACTGACACGGCAGCTGACGCTGTTGCTAAATTAGCTGACAAATTGGGTCTCAGATCTTTGGAAGGTTGGGCCATTTATCAAAGCAGACCGGATGGAGAAGAACACGTTAGGGCTCATGATTATCTATACGACGTGATAGCTGCATGGGAAATGTAAGTAATTCAAAAAGCTAACTTTGAAGTTGTACTCATTTGATTAAATACATTTATTTCATAGGAAACAATGCAAATTGAATACATCCCAATCAACATTCTCAACCCTACGACGTGGAAATAACGCAACTCTTGGTAGCGGAGACAATCGTTTCGTTTTTAAACGCCGACTGTTTCGTAACACACGAGAAATATCCCAAGATCCGGTTGAAGTTAACATGCTTTATGCACAAGCTGTATATAATGTTGTTAAGGTATTGTCAAACTTACAACAGATTATTTTTATTATTTCAACAGATTGTTTAATGAAATTTGTATTTTTTAGTGTGATGATTTCCCAGTGTCCGAAAAAGTGGCTTTACAGTTGGCAGGATTGCAAGCTCAAGTAGCATTGGGTGACCCAAAAGACAACGACAGATTAGATTATTACAGCGAGGTTGATAGTTTTTTGCCGTATCGAATAAGTCGAGCTCGTGGTGATGACGTTTGGGTACCAATCATAGCACAGGCACATAGACAATACGGTGCTGGCCGTAAGGAATTAGCAGCTAAGGTTTTATATCTCTCCTGTGTGATGCAATATCCGTTGTATGGTACAACAATGTTCAACGTAACGTATCGAGGATATTGGTCTTATGGCAATCAATTAATATTGGGTATCAATTGTGATGGTTTAATGTTGATCAAACCTGATGACAAGTTTGTCTTGTCCGAATATCGTTATCAGGATGTTGAAAGTATAATGTTGGATCCAAGTGACTCATTCATAACGATTTCCTTGCTACGACACAACCCTGATAGCTCGCACAAGTGTTTTGTATTCGAGACAGCACAAAAAAATGAAATAGGTAGTCTAATCGTGAGTTATTGTCCTGCCTTAGCAGGATGGATCACGGAAAACGAAGTTCCTGCGAAAAAATTCAAAGGTATCACCAACGAGGATCGTATCAGGCTTTATCACAATTTGGTTAATTGTCGTCGAACTTTGGTCGACGCTGAGATTCTAAGGAAACCTCAAGATTCTGGTGGTGGTTTTTTGAGGAATACTTTGAGAAGATTATCGAAACATAGAATAGAAAAACTTAGACAAGAACACGGCAGTGCTACGGATCACGGTGAAACTTACAAAGGTTTTCCCTATGCTTATTGGGCTTTCAGTAGACAACCAATACCACAGACACTTTCCAAATTACCTGATCCGGAAGATCAAATGGCTCTGAGCGTTTTCCAATTGATTTTAACTTATGCTGGTCTTGGTCAAAATGGTGACACCGTTCGAAGGGTCGAAGACGAACACGTTAATCTTATACAAACGGTTATGGAAAGGTGTATCAGAAAAGAAACTCTTTTAGGAGAATTGTATCTGCAGTTGATCAAACAAACCACCGACCATCCTGATCCAAACAGTCGAGTTAATCTAAGGCATTGGGCATTACTTTCCTTAGCATGCTCGGTTATTCTACCACCGCAAAAACTCATTCGCAAATATTTAATAGCACATTTAAAACGATGTGCCAGCGATTACGTTACCGAAGAAGGCAAATACGCCAGATTTGCCGAGAAGTGTCTTTACAAAACTCAAGGAACGAGAAGAAGACAATGGCCACCTAGCAGGGAAGAGATCATGTGTACGATCAATCGTAGACCAATTTATGCAAGATTTCATTTTATGGACGGACAATATCATGCCGTTGAATTTCATCCATCCGCTACTGCAACTGATGTTATGGAAATAATCAAAGCTAAGATTGGTCTCGAAGAAACAGCCATGGGTAAGAAAATTCTTCGATTGAGATACATCCTTTTTGATATTCTAGTACTGATGAAGGTACTTTCGATCTTAGGTTATGCCATTTACGAGGTATTAGGACCAACTGAACGAGCTCTAGTCCCTGATGAAAAAATAGCTGACGTTATGTCGAAATGGGAACGATACAGATCAGCAAGTGCATCCCAACAAGGACAACAACCGCAGAGGAAACACGCACATCACTTTTTCCTATTCAAGAAACACCTGTTCCTCGATCAATACATGAATCTTGATGATCCAGTGGAAAAAGAATTGCTTTATCACCAAGTTCTTCATGATCTTCGTGCTGATCGGTTTCCTATAACCGAAAAGGAAGCCGTAAATATATTAACATTTATTTTTATTCCAAAATTTTGGAAGTGAAAATGATAAATTTGAAAAAAAATGTTAATTTATTATTGCAGATGATGTTGACAGCTTTACAAGCGCAATTGGAACTCGGTGATTGTCACGACGGATTAGCCGAGCAAGAATATCGAACAATATCAAGTCACTGCCTACCATCAAGACTAGTACCGACGGTGTGCATAGAAGGAGTCCTTCAACACCATCAATCATTAAGAGGAATGACACCGCCGGAAGCTAAGAAAGCCTTTTTAAATTTAATCCAATCGTGGCCTTTGCATAGGGCAACGATCTTCGACGTGATGCAATCATTCACATCGAATTGGCCCAGAGTCCTATGGCTTGCAGTCGATCAATTAGGATTACATTTACTCGAACATCGTTCGAGAAATACTTTATGTACTTATGAATACAGTAGCATACTTAGTTACAATCCTGCTATTAGTAGTTTGATGATAATCACTTGTACCGATAAAAAACAGAGCAAAGTTATACTTACAACTTCTCAGGTAAAATAAATTTAACAATACGATTGAAGTTAACAAACAAAAATATATTATCTAATCTGATTGACTTCTTTTTTAGGCACACCAAATAGCTAATTTAATAAAGGAATACATGGAGGTGCTACAATCACCTCCGGAAATACCAAAGAGAGATTCCGTGATAACCCAATCAATTGCACAACAATATCAACAAGCGACCACGACTCTTCCAGGAAATGCAGCTGGAAGAAAATCAAGGCCTGCTTCGATGTTACACAGGGGTGCTCCAGTGATACAATCTCAAGCTAGTTAGAATATCTTATCGACCATGAACAATTTTCAACTTCTAATCTGAGAAGTGAGGAAAAATATCTTATGGGATATACACTTTCCCCGACTAAACGATAACACAAATGTGATATCTTTTTGTCAACGAGTGTGTATGTAAATATAAATATTTTTTTGTTTGCTTTTTTTAACGAAAGAAGATCAGAAAAAGAGAGAGATAGAAAGAGAAAGGATTGATTATAAACTTTCATTATCAAAGTGCCATAAGTTTACCAAGTCTTACGTTTATGCACCAATCATATCGCCCGGACCAAAATATCATTTTTCTTTTTCTATACAGCGAGTTGAACGTCGATATTTTTCTTCCTTTTTCTTTCCCCTAGTGCATTCTCGCAAATTAGGCAAAATTGCATAATGCTAGTGGTCTCATTTAATGATTCTCAAGGCCTACGATTTATTATGAATTACAAGAAATAATTAATATAATAATGAACAAACGTTAGTTATAAATACAAATATAAATATATAGAAAATGAAAGAAAGTGAGAGAAAGAAGGAAAAAAAAAGATAAGATGGATACTTTCTTCCGATATTTATTCAATTTAGAATTAGTAATCCTGTGAGTAACGTGAAGACATTAAAAAAAACCACACACACACAGGATATTTATTAGCTACCGCCGGCGGAAAGTAGAAATTATTTAGCAACAATTATACGAGTAACAAATTAACTGCCATGTTAATGAAGGAGAAGAGAAAAAGAGGAAAAAATAGAAAATGAACAAAAAAAAATGAAACGAAGATTAATTTAATGCGTATAACAAAGTGAATCGATTAATTATGAAAGTGATATTTTAATCATTTTTTATTTCTTTGGATAGTAAGACTAGAATAATTATTTGTTCGTTTTAATGTTAGGGTTGTGTGAGAAATTATTTAAAAATTATTTACTTACGTTGATATTTGGAATAATTTTAATGATATAAAAATGATTCTTTTTTTTGTTTTTGGATATTTTAGATATATTTGATTATTAAAGTATTGTTTTCATAATCAATCGATTGAAATGAAAATGAAATAAAAGTGCTCTCTATATCGAAGACATAAAAGAAAAAAAGAAACCATTATACATATACACTTGAATACTGGACGTAAAAATGAACACACTATTTGCTTTCTTTACAAATATATTAATAATACAAGTTCCCTAACTAAAGTTTTTGATAAATGAATTTTTGCTAATCGTGTTCGCGAATGTTATATCTACACGAACACATTTTTTTATTACCAACCGAGTCGATCTACCGATTTAAAAATAAAAGAAAAAAAAGAGATTGGAGACCAATCAAACGAAGAATTTTGTTATTAATGAAAAGAGTGAAAGAAAATAACATTGTAAAAAAGAAAGAAATATCTACAAATCCTTGATCATCGATCTCGCGTTTACATTTGTACTTTTAATGTTTTACTTTCAACGTCAAACGTGTGTGTTTTTTACTTTTTTCTTTACAAGTCCCGAAAAATAAAAAAAAATAAAATTTCTACACGCCTACACGCACACTTGTATGCACATTTAACACTTACAATTACATTTATCCACTGTATAAATGGATATATACAAAATATTTGCATTTTTTATGAACAATCTCTTACATTTCTTTCCCCGAACGCAGTTTTGAGTGCTTTATTCGTGTCTACGCATTATACTCGATATTGTAAAATGAAATTTAAAAGTTAAGAAAATAAAAAACCTAAAAGAGGGAGTGATTAAACGTAAATGAAAAAGGAAAAAAAATTATGGACGAGATTGATCCCGCATCGAAAAAAAAAGTTAAATAATGGCGCAGATTTATTTATCGATCAATAATGCCAGACTATAATTGCGTCCAAGATTTAATAAAAAGAAATTAATAAATATCAATTTCATTTCTTCGAAATCGATCGATATTTATATAAAAATATTTATATAATATAATTATATAATTATTACCGCGTTGTAAATAAAGCGTTACCAAATATTATCGTTCTATGCGAATATTTAAATGAAATTGGAGTTTCTACGGAATGCAACCGAATTCCAATCGATGCACAAAACAAAAATATACGTAAAAAAGTTTCGAAATCGTTTATCGAATATTTATAATATATAATTATTTCTTTTATTTTTCTTTTATAAATTTAAATAATTGCATTGGCGTGTAATTTAAAAATAATTCTATAAATGTGTTGATTCTGTGTTCTTTTTGTTATTTTTCTTTTTTTTTTATACATTTTATCTAACACAATAATTTTAATAATAATTTGTTTCTAACAATACATTAGACAATACATTATTATTATTATCATCGTATAAACAAAAATTTTGATAATAATTATACAATAAAATAAAAAAAAAAACAAAGGAATGAAGAAAGTTAAATATTTGTTGAATTATCAACGAAAACAAAAAGTGAATGAATTTAATTGTAAGTCAAAGATTGAATTATTAGAAAAATATTTGTCTTTGAAATGAAATCATTTGAATAACAACTGACTAATTTCAAGGCTTTATGAATAACTATGAAATGTTTTAAGTTCCTTCAAACCAAAGTATCACCTCGCCACAATTTTATGAATTAATTAAATACAAGCAACACTAAACAAAAGTAAAACAAAGAAAGGAGTGAAAATAAGAATACGAAGTCGATAAATAAATTAATCAATCGCAAATGAAAAATTGCTGAAAACAGCCATTTTGTGAATGCTCATAATAATGTAAGCATATACACGCGTACACACAAATATATAAATATATACACATATATAATATTATTAACATTATCGCTCTATTTAATTATAATTATTTCATGTTGACAAAATTTGAAAGAAAAGAAAAGAAAATGAACCCATATGAGACACAGACTGTGATCAGCTTTGAGTGTTCTTAGTCTTCGAATAAGAGCCATAATAATAATAATACTAATAATAATAATAAATAATAATCATTATAATAACGAGTGAGAAAATATAATAAATGTTTCGTTTCATTGCAAATTAAATGAAAGAAATTAAATTAACCGACAGAAAGAAACTTCAAAAAACAACAAAGAGAAAAAGAGAGATAGAGAAGTGTGCAAAATGATTTATAAAAAAAAACGACAACAACAACAAGAAAACTATAGTATAATTGAGGAACGTAAGAAGAATGAGATAAAAAAGAAAGAGACGTGAATTATAAAATAATTAAAAAAGCTTGATTGATACATACGCGTACGCGTTTGCTATACTTGATAAATAAATAAATAAATGACTAATTTAATTGAATTGATTCAAACAAGATGAGAACGCGCGCGCGCGCGTTGTGTGTGTGTGTGTGTGTAAGAGAGAGAGAGAGAGAGAGAGAGAGAGAGAGAAAGAGAGATGGCACAGTAAACGTGCATGTTATAAATGTTTAGCTCAAGCGAAATAATAAATTATTGTTTGACAACGTTATTTGAAATATATATATATATATACATATATATTATAAGAACTAAAGTCATTCTGTATATAACTATATAAATATAATAAATACATATACACACGATCACGCACGTACACAACACAACAAACATACGAACGTGAACACATATAACACGACGCACATAAAAACATACATACATCGTACGCACATAAGAATACAAAAGTTATATACACATAAAAAATTTAAGGGAAAAAAAATATCCAACAATAAAATGGATGATAAATTCTTGATTATAAAGAATGCATTTTAAGAATCAAGTAATTAAAAAGTATTCATTATTAAAATTATATTTAAAATGAAATAAAAAAAGTGAACCTATTCAATCGAAACATATTATATACACCGACTTATTGCAAAGTATTATTTAAACAAAATATACATACATATTGTGTATAAATGTGTATATACATAGATATATATATATATATATATATATATATATATATATATATATATGTATTTTATGTAATGTATTTATGTATGTACACATATATATATAAATATAGCCGAGCTCTGTATAAGAAAAAT